>NC_046663.1:13331563-13362587 GCF_010883055.1 Belonocnema kinseyi | reverse complement strand
TTTGCGCAACGATTTTTAGAAATAGATTTCTTACAAGATAAAGGAAGTTGTTTTAGAAAAAAAGAAACAAAAAAGAATCCTTAATTAGAAATAACCCTAATTTCCATTTTGAAATTGTTAATTGAATTGGAGAATTGCCTAAGCGATATCGAGAGGGCAATTTGCGCAATGAATTTCACAAAGAGTTTTTCTACCAGACATAAGAAGTTGCTTTAGACAAAGAAAAGAAGAATAAAAAATGGAATCGTAGATTCAAAATAAGTTTAATTTTAAATATCAAATTATTGATTGAACTGGATCATTGTCTAATGAATATTAAATTTTCGAGACTGCTGAAAGAAGGGAATTTTGCGCGATGCATTTTAGAAATAGGTTTGCTACATACTAAAAGAAGATGCATAAAAAAAAGGATCCTAAATCCAAAATAAGCCTAATTTTCAATTTTAAATTACTGGTTGACTTGAAGCAATGTGTAAGCGGTATTGAATTTTCGAGATTGCTGAAAGAAAGGGCAATTTGCGCAAAGAATTTCACAAAGATATTTTCTACGAGACAAACGATGTAACTTTACTTTAGAGAATAAAAAGAAAAAAAGAATCCTTAACTTGCAATAAGTAAAATTTCGAATCTAAAATTGTTGATTGAATTGAATAATTTCTAGTTGATATTGAATTTTCGAGATTGCTGAAAGGAAGGTAAATTGGCGCTCTGAATTTCAGAAAGAAGTTTTCTACAAGGCAAAAGAAGGTGCTTTAGATAAAGAAAAGAATCCTTAACTCGAAATAAGTCTTATTTTTAATTTAAAATTGTTAATTGAATTAAAGAATTGTCCAAGCGATCATACATTTTCAAGGTTTCTAAAGGAAAAGGCAATTTGCGCGATAAATTTCACAAAGAGTATTTTTACCAGACAGAAGAAGTTGCTTTAGACAAAGAAAAGAAATAAAAAAATAAATAATCCTTAATTCAAAATAAGTTTAATGTCAAATTTAAAATCGTCGATCGGATTGAATCAATGTCTAATCAATATTGAATTTTCCAGATTGCTGAAAGGAAGAAAAATTTGCGCAACGATTTTTAGAAATAGGTTTCTTACAAGACAAAGGAAGTTGTTTTAGAAAAGAAGAAACAAAAAAGAATCCTTAATTAGAAATAACCCTAATTTCCATTTTAAAATTATTAATTGAATTGGAGAATTGCCTAAGCAATATCAAGTTTTCGAAACTTCTGAAAGAGAGGGCAATTTGCGCAATGAATTTCACAAAGAGTTTTTATACCAGACAAGAGAAGTTGCTTTAGACAAAGAAAAGAAGAAGAAAAATGAATCCTTAATTTTAAATAAGTTTAATTTCCAATTTAAAATTGTTAATTGAATTTAGTAATTGTCTAATCGATATTAAATTTTTAAGGTTGCCGAAAGGAAGGGAAGTTTGCGCGATAAATTTGAGAAAAAGGTTTGCTACAGGACAAAAAAAGTTGCTTCAGCAAAAAAAACTATCCAAAATGCGAAATAAGTCTAATTTCCAATTGCTAAAAGGGAGGGAAATTGCCGTTATGAATTTTAGAAAAGGGTGTTTTACAAAAATCTTAAATTCGAAATAAAATTGATTTCCAGTTAGAAATTGTTGATTGAATTGCATCATTGTTTAGTCAATATTAAATTTTCGAAATTTCCGAAACGGGAAGAAATTAGAGCGTTGAATTTCAGGTAGAGGTTTTCTACAAGACAAAAATTTTCTTGAGACAGAAAAAAGAGCCAAAAAAATGTATCCTGAATAAGATATAAGTTTAATTTATTTTTCGTCTTTATTTTTGAGGGTTGCATTTTTTTTAACAATGCCTGTGATAAATGGAAAGTGTATAATACTTTGAACGTCTCTCGAAATTTTCGAAATTTCAGGCACTTTATTACAAAATGTTAAATATTTCAGGTTTCCAATTTTAAATTGTTGATTGAATTGAATCATTGTCTGATCTATATCGAAGTTTTGAGATTGCTAAAAAATAAAACTATTTATAGCTCGAGTAAAATTGGCTTGATAAATTTCAAATTTTCAAATACGGGTTTTGAAGAAATATCAATTAATGGAGATCCAAAATATTAGTAATTTTTTTTTTGGGAATCTCGAGTCGAGATACTCAAAAATTTTATTTGAAATTCTGGATCTCCAGAAAGTAAGATAGACACTTGTTGTTTTTAACTTTTTTATTCAATCATTAGGAATAAAATTGTATTAAATTTGTCTGTGCAGTAAAAGACAGAATTTTTAAATTGAATTTATTTCAGAATTAGAATATGTATATTTAATATTTTTAGCAATTTTATTGATTCGAAAGTAAAGAAATTTTAGTTAATATCTTTATTAATATAATTTGAAACTTTAATTTCGCAAACAGTGTAATTTGCAATTACAAAATTGTAATTGAATTGTATAATTTTCTAATTTATTTTGATTTTCGAAAATTCTTAAAAATCGAAACAATTTATTTGCCTAAGTAAAATTAGCGGGATGAATTTCAGGTACAGGGTCCAGACAAAAAAAGTTACTTCTGACAAAATAGAAAAAACGAAATAAGAAATCTAAATTTAAAAAAGTTGAATTTTTTATCTATATTTTTAAATGTCAAATTTTGTGTTTAAACTAAGATTAATGGAAAATAATAACAAATAACAATTTCAAATTGAAATATTAACTGATTTTAAAACAAACTTAAAAATTCAAATTTATTTTCTTCCAGTTCTATGACAATGCTAAAAATGCAAAATGTCCTTATTTAATTCAAAAATAAATTAAAAACCAAATTTCCCTTTTCCATTTCGGAACCAAATTAAATACAAAACTGTTTTACTTAACATTGAAGACAATTTTTTTAATAACCGATTTCTCTCTGTCTCTTAAAAAAGATTGAGTAAAAGATTTTTCTGTTTTCAATCCCAAGAAAAATATCTAAAATAAAGGACGTGACCCTATTTAACTGAATTAAAAATGTAATTAAAAGGTTGAACTTAAAAGCAATTCTTTGACCAATTCAAAAACAAATTTAGTAACATAATTTTCTTCATGCTAACTCAATAAAATGTTAAATATAAAAAAATGCACGTTTTTCATTGAGAAAAATATCTGAAATCATAAATTCTTTCCTTTAATTTCTATTCAGAAAAAAATAAAAAACAAAATTTGTCACTTTTAACTAAATTACAACCTTACAAATAATAAAATTGATCTTTTAATCCAGAGGTTGATTAAAAATAAAAATAATAAAATTTTCAAATTGAAAGGAATTTAAATTAAACTCATTAAAATTGTGTAATTTTATGGTATTTAATGGGTGACATTTTTAGTGATTGGAAAAACTTAACTCGCTAAAACCTTGTTAAAAATTATACTGATTAACATATTTATAAATCACGAAAATAGATGATATTTTATTCCCTTTTTATTACAGATCCTCCAATTTTATATCCTATTTCATTAAAAGTTAAATAAATTTACGAATTATAAAGTCATAAATTTTAATTTTAAATTAAATACAGATATTTAATACTTATATTTATATTAGATAATACTTAATTTAAAAACTTGTTTAAATTGAAAAGTTTTTGAATTCTTTTATTTTAGTAATCTGGAAAAATATTTATTAACCGAAAAAAGAACAAAAATTTGTTTCCGTTTTAATTTATTGGTAACTTGGCTAAAAATAAGAAACTTATCGCGTCGTTTCAATATTTAAAAAAAGTAAACCTACATTCTGTTGTTGTAAATCGTTCTGTTTTAATATTATTTATAGTTATAATATTATTTTTTATTATAATAAAATTAAAAAGTTGAGAATTTTAAATTTGTATTTCTGTGTAATTATTAATACATTTTTTTTATAAATTCATAATTCTCTAAAAAAACGGTAATAAATTGAGATTGTATTTTTTTCAGATTATGATATTTTTCCATACAAAAATTTGCCATACAAAATTGTAAAACTTTATAAAAATTGGCGTGTAGCAGTGGGGCCACATGGCGGAAGTAAAACTTTAAAGAACTAACTTTGAAATTTTTCTTGAGGAATCATGAGTTTTGAGGAGACTCTATAGTGAGAAAGTACAGATATAATGAGAAATAGTGAGAGTGAGAGAGTGAGGGGGAAAGAGGGAGAGAGAGAAAGATTATACAGGCTTTACTTACCATGGCAGTAGTGGGGATAACGAATAGGCGTTTTCAGAGCAATTGCGAATCGCTGCACAAAAGGGAGACGCGAATAGAGAGAGAATGTATAGAGAAGTATAGTTGTAAGATGAAGACAGAGAGATATGGAGTTCGCTCGTTCGGTCGGTCGTACCCTTAGCCGTGTTTCAAAAAATTAATCCTGTCTCAAAAGATCTTTCACTTCAATAAAATTAAGTAGATTTTTTAAAAAGTTGACCCGGAAAACCAGGAAAATTCATAAATTTTTGAAACCAGATTTCCATAGCAACTCTAAGACACAAGTCCTTTTTTAATATTATTATTATTTTGTCGTTTCTTTATTTAAAGAAATAAAAATGGAACAGTAAAAGCAGAGGAAAAATGCATTCACTCCATCACTGCGCATTTTTAAAGTTCGTCGCACAGGCTCGCGGTTCCGTTATGAAGCAAAACACTAGAGACGTCGGGAAAAGATATAGAATTTTTAATTTTTTTAATGCCTGTTTAACGGTCACGAGAAAAGATGCAAAAAAATTAGAAATGCTGGGAACTTAATTAATGCCCGACTACCTTAAGTACACGGTAAAAGGAGGCTCGCTGTAATTAAGGAAACGCTTCAACTTTCGATCGCACCACTTTTTATTCAAACATTTTTTATTTATTTATTTAGCCGTGTTTTGTTTGATGATTATTATGTTCTTTAAGTGTCTCTAATCCATTTAAACATTTTTTTTCAGCTAATTAATTCCGTTTTTAAAATAAATATTTTTCTGAATTAACATCATCAATCTAAGTTACGCGTGCGTTTATTTGTCCAATTTAAGAAGAAATATAATGTTTAATAAAAAAATTCAAATAACTTTTTTTTTTAGTTTATTTGCTTATTTATATTTGACGTTATATTAATATATTTTTTAATTCTATAGAAAATAAAAAAAATATTACTGAATAGGAGTAATTCAGATCCAAATTTCAAAGAAAAAGGTAATTTTTTAACCAAATAGTTAAATTGTCAATAAAAACAAATTCTCAATGAAAAATTCAATGCATAGTTGATTTCTTAATTTTTGAAAGCTTAGCTTCAAACAAAAAACCGTTGCATTTTTAAAAAAGAAAGACAAATTTTAAAATTAATAGTTACAGTTTTATCCAAGGAAATTAAAGTAAACTTAATTATGAATCTTCACTCGTAAAAGGAAATTAATTTTAAAAAAGTAGTTTAATTTTTAGTCATGTAGTTTAATTCCTAAACGAAAAAGATTCATTTTCCACCAAAAAAGATTTTACAGTCAAGGAAGTAAAAGTTTTAGGTAAATTATAATTTAAAAGAAAAATAATTTTTAATTCAAAATAACAATTAAAAATGACTGTTTACTTATCAAAGGTATTTCTATCAAAGGCCATATTGAATACATTAATAATATTTTATAAATTTTCGGAAAACTGTAAAGCTTGAACATTTTTTTAATCACTTCAAAGATACTCAAATTTTTAAATATATTCTAAACTGGCTGAAATTATTGATGAAATTATTTTAAAGTCTGCCACAAGTAAAAAAATTTAATTCCAATCTTCCAGGTTTTTTTACAAATATTTTCAGACATTTTTTTTTAATTTTTTGATATTAAAACAAATAATTCTTGAAAACAAAATATACTAATAATTTTTCCAGGAATCCATTGAGACATTTTGTATTAACTTGAAACTTTACAAAAAATGTTTCCTAAAATTTTGTACCATTGCAAAATTAAAATTTTTGCGTTAAAATTTTCTACATTGCTCTTTGAAATTGTATAACATTATTCAAATTTTTTGAAACCTTCAGTTTTATCTTCAAATTTATTTTTACAAATAAAAAATCATTTAAATGTTTCTCAAGAATGAATAAAGATCGAGAATAAAATTATTTTTGAATCTTTTCAAAACTTCTAATTTATCTGTTGAAATGGTTTAAACTTTTCTTACCATTTTTTTCAATTCTGCAAAATTAGAAAAGTTGTCTTCAAATCTCCTAGATTATTAATCGGCACATTTTCCTTTTTTCGAAACTAAAAAATAATTTTTTTAAATAAGACCTAACCCGTTTTTAATCTTGCATGAAAACTTTTTTAACAAAAAGACACAATTTTTTCAAATTATTAGTAACATTTTTAATCAAGAAAATCCTTTTAATAAATTTATTTTTATTAAAGGTTATATCGACATAAATTTCCTAAGTCTTAAAAAAAATTCGAATCAAATTTTTAGGATTTGAGTCAGTTGGAAAGATATCCAGGACTTTTCAAAGATTGGAATTAATTGAAAATATTTGATAAATTTTCGGATATCTGTAAAGTTTAAAAATGTTTTTAATCACTACCAAGCTAATCATAAGTTCTAAATTTTATTATTCTATTAATTCTATAATCAAATCTTCTAGTTTTTTTTTCAAATATTGTCAGACTTCCTTTTTTGTGGATTTTTTGATATTAAAAAAATTTTTTTTTGAAAATAAAAAATAATAATAATTTTTTCTAGCAATCTTGAGAAATTTTCTATCACCTTAAAACTTTTTTAAAATGTTAAAGACCTACTTAACTTCATTTTGAAATATGTAAAAAAATATATTTTTTAATTGTTTGCAATCTTCATGAAGTTTAAATTATTTCTTTCAAACCATTTTTTCTAAACAAATTTAATGTTTTAAAATAAAAAATTTTTGCTTTCAAATATTTGACATTGTTCTTCGAAATTGTACGAAAATATTTTGAAACCCGCGATCTTCCCTTGAAAATTCATTTTTTAAAAAAAGCTTGTAAATTTGTTGTGTAAATTCATTAGAAACCTACATTTAATACAAAATTATTTTTCATCTACTCATGAATATTATTAGTTTTGAATTCTTTATCATATATTTCTAAATTTTCAAAACTTAAAATAAATATTTTAAAATAATAATTTAATCATTTTAGGTTTTTCCGGAAATCTTGCGTTAGGAGTTTAACAGTTTTAACTATTGAAATTAAAAAATTTTAATATTTAATACATTGAAAAATAATTTAAAATTATAATTTTTGCTTTATCAATCATTTTTAGAAATATTTATGGATAAATTTTGTCTTGAAATAAAATTACCTAAATATTTGGAAATTTTGATTTACAAAATTGACGGTGCAGAAAATTCTTAATCTTGATTGATGAGAAAATACATATAACCGTATTCAATATTGCCAAAGTGTGATGAAATTTTTTATAAAATATGATAATTAGTTTTTTTTTTTAAATCAATTTTCGCAATAAAAATTTCTCTTTCGGTAATTGCGATTTAAAAGTGTTCTTTAAATGCATAATTTTTAAAGTAAACATAACCTAAAATTAGAGAAACATTTCTTTTTTTTTTAATTTGAGTACAATTTTTATACTTAAAAGTCATATTCACGTATTGTCGAAACCAATCAGGGTTGGTAGTTGGGCTCTGACTAGTTTTCCCTATTTTTTCTAATCGGGCTCAAATGAAGAGAATTATTCGGGGCCCTGTCGGGGTCGTAACGCTTTTGTCAGTTTTTAAATAATATTACATTAATTACATATTATTAAATTATATTAAAAAATTTTAAATAAGAATTTTATAAACAAACGATACACTTCAGTTACGTTTTCTTAAATCTGGCAAGAAATTAACAAATAAATTACTTGATAAATAGATTTTCCTTGCCTCTTCAAAGCAAGAAATTATCCACTAGAGCCTGATAGGGCCCCAATCAGTTTTTCCAAACTAGGAATTCTGGTAGGGGCCCTATCAGAATCCAAAATCAAAAGGCGAAAGATGGGGAAATTTTAATAAAGCACGATTTTTAAGCAAAATTCATAATTAATTAAAATTTCAATTAAATTCTCATTTACGCTTTTCTATAACCGCCGGAAGTACGCGCTATTACTGCAGACGCGAGGCGCCATGCCAGTAGATGATGAACCCGGAGAAGACAAATTCCTCAAGACTGCGTCCTGTGTCACAGTTTGCATTTTATTTTTACGCACATTTTAATTTTCACTTTTGTAATTACCAGAGGATGTCAGTGCTGTAGAAAGAGGGCGCCAATGTACCGCCACATTTATCAGTGAGAAAATAAAAATCGAGAAAGGAGGTACCGCCTCATCCGTCATCGTTAAAAGTGTCACTAGACGTTCTTCAAATCTTGGCTTGCCTTTCTGCTATGTGAAAGGTGTCAAAAATATTAAATTGGATTTCAGTTTAAAAATATTCTTTATTTAACTCATTTTTGGAAACAGAATTTTAAATTTAGAATTTTTTTTATTTTATTTATTATTTTATTTTTATTTTATTTTATTTCATTAAGTCTAAAGTTGGAGATTTTTTTTTGTAACATGGTGACATTTTTAGTTTTGATAGAATAATTTAACGCGCGCTATGCGCGCATTGTTTTTTCATTCTTTAAGGGCAAAATAATTTTTTTAACCAAATAAATATTTATTTTTCATACTTATTTTTTATTTGGGTTTTAGGTTATATAAATATAATTTTCCTAAAGCTCTTGAGACAAATCAAAATGATTTTTGAAAATTTTAAATATATCATATAAAAATTTCAATAAAAAATGTAATGTCTAACCAAATTGTTGAATTTCCAAACAAACAAAAATGAATTCTCTACAAAAATGTAATATTTTATATTTCATTACCTATTTCTTACTTTAAATAAAAAATTGTTGAATGTGATGAAAAAAGAAAAATCCTTAAAAAAATAGTTGAATCCTCAATCAAAGAAATTATTTTTTAACCGAAAAACATTAAATATTTTCTAAAAAAAGTCCATTTTTTACAAAAATTTCTAATTTTTAACCCTAGACTATGAATTCTTTACAAAATAACTTCATTTTTAAGCAAGTAATTACATTTTCAAACAAACACAAGAATTTTCGATTAAGAAACAATTTTTTTAAACCAAAATAGTAACTCTTGAACCAAAAAATTACTTTTTAACGAAGTATTTTCATCTAAAAAAAGAAATTTAAAAATAAAAATGTAATATCTAATATTTCTATTAAAAAATATTTTTATTTTAAATTGAAAACAGTTAAATTCATAAAAAAATAATTGAATCCTGCTCCAGAAGGATGAATTTTCAACCTAATACATAAACTGTTTTCAAGGCGATTATTTTTTTAACAAAAAAGAACAAATTTTTAACGAAAATGGTAAATATTTAACCAAAAATATTTACCAAAATGTAATAAATCTTCAAGCAAATAAATAAATTTTTGGCAAATTGGCTTAAATTTAACAAAGAATTAGTATTTTCAATAAAAAAATATGAATTTTCCAGAAAGTTCAATAGCTGATATTTCCATCGAAAAATATTTTTATTTTGATTTAAAAAATAGAGATGTAATTTCTAATAAAGTAGATAAATTTTCAAACCAAAAAGAAGAATATTTTTGATATCTTTAATATTCCAAAAATTCGTAAATATTTTTTTAACTCGTTTAATTTTTCCTAAGATTTATTAATATCTTCCAGTATATCAGATTAGTTCTTAAAAAAAGGATTACTTTGAATATTTCCAGTAATACTAAGAAAATATTTTGTTATATCAAAACTTTTCGAAATCTTCATAAAATTACAATTTATTTCAAGTTTTAAAAATTGTTGTAATTTTTTTAAATGATTTGACTTTTTTCTATAATTATGTAATCTTGGAAAATGAAAAATTCCGCTTTGAAATCTGCTATATTATTTTCTTAAATATTTTTTAGAAAATCATTTAAAAGTTTAAAAGAACAAAATGAAAACAAAAACATCAAGGAGAGAGAGATTTTTTATTATTTTGTGTGAACTATTTTTTTACAACTTAAATAAAATAAAATAGTAAGGTTCAAATCTTAGTTTTTTTTTAGTTTTAAATATTTAATTTATAATTACTGATTTGAAATTAACAGTCAGATATTTCGGAATATTAAGTCTTTATTTTTTTTTCTTAATTGAAAAATTTCAAAGTGCATTTTTTAAAAATGGAATATTTTAGACTGAAATTTAATAAAAGCCTTTAATTATAAATTTATTGTTTTGAAGTCATTTCAAAATTAAAAATAATTCATAAGTTTTAATAGAGCTTTCACATTTGTTTTTAAATTGCTAAAGTCTTTAAAACAGCATTTTAAAATTCTTTTAATTCAAATAATTTTATCTGGAATTGATACATTAAACAATGTCTACTTAATATTTTTATGAAAATTAGAAATATTAATAAAATTTTCAAGTAATTGCAGAAAATTTAAAATACATTTTTGAAATTTTACCTCAGATACTCATTGTGAAAAAAATAATCAGCTCTTAAGGAATTAATCAGTTTATAACATAAAAAGCAGTTAAGAATTATTTTCAGTGAATCATTCAAATAATTTGTATTTTATATTTTTAGAAAATTTGGATTTTTTATAAAATTTAAAACTATTTCAGGATTAATAAAAATTTATTTACAACATAAAAAGCCTTAAGCAATTATTTTCGTTGAAAAAATCAAATTATTTTTAATTTTATATATTTCTTTAAATTTGAATTTCAATTTTTAAATATCTAATAATAATTAATTAATGAGTAAAGGACAAAAAAATAATTTGATAATTATTTTCAGTAAAATGTGTATGTACATATAATTTTTAAAATTAAATTCAGATACTCATTTTCCAATATCGCACACGTCAGAAAACATGATTTTAATAAAGAAATTAAAAAATAATGTATTATACAAATAATAGCCAATATTTATTTACATCAAAATAATTTTGACCCCGTGTTTTATTGGAAATTTAAAGTATTAATAATAATATTTTTAAATAATTCCATAAAAGCTTAAAACATATTGGCATATAATTTTCAACATGGAATTAAGATAATTATTTTAAAACATCGAAAATATTTTAAAAATTCTGAAATTGTCATAGGGAAATTTTAAATATAAACTTTTATAATACAAATAGTGTCCTATATAAATAATATAATTTCAAAGCAAAAAAAAATTATTTTCTTAGTTAAACAATATTTAACTTTAATTTTTATGTAATTTAATATTGTGACCAAAGTTATTCAGCTAATTAGAATTTAATTTTAAAAAGTAACAACAATTAAAATTGTAGGGCTAGTAAACCATGCAGTATAATATTATTATTTTTAATAAAAAATAATTAAATTCACAAAAACGAGAATAATTTTCATATAGTAGAGGAATCCTTAGCCAAAACTGATGGAATTTTAACAAAATAGTTTAATTTTCAATAAAACACATGAATGTTAAGCAACATAATAAAATCCTTACCGAAAACATATTGATTTTTTACTACCAAACAGTTGTTTTTTTTAACAAAAAAGATTAAATTTCTATCAAAAAATAAATTTTGAGAAAAATAGTTGAATTGTCAACCAAGAAATATTTCAGTAAAAATCTTAACAGAAAAATATTATGTTTCAAGAAAGAAGTGGATTTTAAACCAAATAGTCACATTTTAGTATTAACAAAATACTTGAATTTTGAACTTGCAAAGATAAAAATTTAGGAAAATTTGTCTTTTTCATTTAAAAATTCACATTTTTTAGAAGAAATTCCACCTTTTTTGGATAAAAATGCAACTATTTCGTTGAAAACTAACTGTTTTTAAAAAATCTCATACGTTTTGGCAGAAAATTCTACTGTTGTGTTGAAAATTTAAATATTTCCTAGAAAACGTACTTTTTGTTTAAAATTTATATCTTGATGTTTAAAAATGAATTGAAATCTCTTCTGAATGGATGTTCAACTTTAAAAAAAATGGTTTATTATTAAAAATTCATCTGTTTTAACACAAATTTAATATTTTTTGGATAAAAATGCAACTATGTGGTAGAGAATTCACCTATTTTGATTAAGATTCATCCTTTTCGGCTGAAAAAATGCACCATTTTAGATTAAAAATTTAATTCTTTTTTCGTAGTAACTTATATTTTGTAAAAATTCATATTTTTATCTTGAAAAGTCACCTGGCATCTTTTTTGGATAAAAATGTAACTATTTTTATTATCTTGTTTTAAATAAAAATAAATCTCTTTTAAGAGAAATTTCATCTTTTTTGAATAAAAATGCAACTATTTGAAAGAGAAGTTAACGATTTTGTTCAAAAAGTCATTCTGTTTGGGTAAAAATTTGTCATATTGGATTGAAAATTCAATTTTTTTCGTGGAAACTTATTTTTTGTTAAAAAATGTATATTTTGATCGTTAAAATACAACTGAAATTTTTTTGATTGAAAAATTCGTCTGTTATAGTAGACGTTTAATTTTGTTACGGAATTTCAACTTTTTGGATAAAAATTATTCTTTGAATATTCAATTTTTTTTTTGAAAGATTTGGTTGAATCTCTTTAGCAAAATATCCTTTTTTTTGGATGATTTATATTTTTAGTGGAAAATGCATACATTTGGTTTAAAATTTGAACTAATTTGTTTTGAAAATTAAAGTTTTTAAATTGAAAATACAGCCACTTTGGTAAAGGTAAACTACATTGTTAAAACATTTTTTTATTGAAAGCGCATATCTTTGGTTGAAAATTTAACTGTCTAGTGGAAAAGCCTTCTTTTGTTTTAAAATTAATTTTTTAACTGAAAATGTAACTTTAATTTTTTAAGATGGATATTTTCAAGTTGTGAATTATCCTTTTTGTAGAAAAAAATTCAATAATTTTAAATAATTTTAAGTTAAAATTAATTTTTAGCTGAAGACACATTTTTTGTTTGACAATTCATTTTTTGTAAAGAAAATTCGTTTTTTGGCTTGAAAATTCAATTTTTTTCGTATAAACTTTATTTTTGTTGAAAATTTCTATTTTGATATTGAGAAGTCATCTGGAATCTTTTTCGAATGAAAATTCACTTATTTTTTTGAAATTTTTTAAAAATGAAAATTTATCTGCTCCAAGAGAAATTAATCTAGTTAGAAAAAAATTTAACTTAGAGAGTTTAACAATTTTGTTAAACAGTCATCCTTTTTGGTTAAAAATTCGTATTTTTCCATTAAAACTTCATATTTGGATCGTGAAAAGTCCACTAAAGGCTCTTTTAGATGAAATTTAAACTATTGTTTTAAAATTTATCTTTTTGATTTAAAAATTCATCTCCTTTAGTAGAAATATCATTTTTTATGAGAATTTAACTTTTTAATTAAAAATTATTTTTCTTTGCCTGAGTATTCAAATATTTTGTTTGAAAGATTGGGTTGAATCAGTTTGTTAAGAAAATATTTTTTTTCAAGAATTATATTTTTGGTTGAAAATACATCTCTTTGATTGAAAGTGGAACTATTTTGTTGAAATTTAATCTTTTTAATTGAAAATTTAACTACTGATGTAAAACTTAAACTACATTGTTAATTATTTTTTATTGAAGGTTAAACAATAGAATTAAAAATGTTTGGTTGAAAATAATTAATTTATAATAATATTTTGAAATTTTTAAATCTTGGAAGTATGAATTTTCTATTTATAACAGTTTAATTTTTGACGAAAAGATAATTTTTTAATAAAATAGTCAAATGTTTAACTCGCCAAGGCAAATTTTCGACAAAAAAGTTATAGTTATAACAGTTATTTTGAACCAAAATTTCGAATTTTGAGAAGAAAAGAATAAACTTTAAATAAAAACCAAGCAGTTGATATTTCGAAACTGAAAAAGACGTATCTTTTTAGCAGACAGTTTAATTTTTAACAAGAAGGTTCATTTTCAAATGAGAAAGATAACTCTTTGAACAAAAAAGATGAATTTGCAATCCAAAAAGACAAATCTTCTATTATAAAAAGTTTAATTTTCGATTTAAAAGATGAGTTTCAACAAAATAGTTGAATTTTTAACTTGCCATGATGAGTTTTCCACCAAATGTTTGGTACAAAATTACAATCTTTTTTTTTAATAATTGGTCATTTTCATCTGAAAATTTACCTCTTTTAGAATAAGTTACACCTTTCTTGGATAAAAATTCAACTGTTTGGTTGTAAATCAAACTATTTTGTTAAGATTTCATATCTTTTGGTTGAAAACTCTACTGTTTTGTCAAAAATTTAATTATTTCCTAGAACAGGTACTTTTTGTGAAAAATTTATATTTTGTGTTTAAGAATGAACTGAAATCTCTTCGGCATTTTTAGGTTGAAAAAATGCGTCTTTGGATTGAAAATTTAATTTTTTTCGTAGAACATTATTTTTTGTTAAAAAAATTCAAATTATGTTTTTGAAAAGTCAACTGGAATCTTTTTTGGATGAAAATTCAACTATTTTTAATTTTTATTTTGAACAAATAAAAATTCAACTTTTTTTAGAAGAAATTACACCTTTCTTAGATAAAAATGCACCTGTTTGGTTGAAAATTCAACTATTTTGTTAAAATGTCATATCTTTTGGCTGAACATGCTACTGTTATGTGGAAAGTTTAACTATTTCCTAGAACAGGTACGTTTTGTGTAAAATTTATATTTTGATGATTTAAAATGAACGGAAATCTCACCTTAATTTTTAATTTGAAAAAATGAGACTTATGAAAATTAAATTTTTTTTTTAGAAACTCATTTTTTTAAATTCGTATTTGGATCTTAAAAAGACAACTGGAATCTTTTTTAAATGAAAATTCGACTATTTTTCAACAAAAAATAATAATTCACCTCTTTTAGAAGAAATTACTCCTTTCTTGTATAAACAGGCAACTGTTTAGTTGAAAATTTAACTATTTTGTTAAAATGTCATATCAGTGGGCCGAAAATTCTACTGTTGTGTTGAAAATTTAACTATTTCCCAGAAAAGGTACTTTTTTCGTAAAATTTGTATTTTGATGTTTAAAAATGAACTGAAATCTCTTCTGAATTTTTAGGTTCAATAAATGCGTCTTTTTGGATAAAATGTATATTTTGTGTTTAAAAATGAACTGAAATCTGTTCTGAATTTTCAAGTTAAAAAAATGCCTCTTTTTGGATTGAAAATTCACTTTTTTCTGAGAAACTTATTTTTTTTTAAATTTATATATTGCTGTTGTAAAACGAACTGAAATATCTTCTGAATTTTTAGGTTGAAAAAATGCGTCTTTTTGGATTTAAGATTAAATTTTTTTTCGTAGAAACTTATTTTTTTTTTTTAAATTCATATTTTGATTTTGAGAAATCAACGGGAATCTTTTGGGTGAAAATTCAACTATTTTTATTTTGTTATTTAAAAATTTAAAAATTCACCTTTTTTAGAAGAAATTACACCGTTCTTGGATAAAAATGCAACTGTTTGGTTCAAAATTCTACTGTTGTGTTGAAAATTAAACTATTTCCTAGAAAAGGTAATTTTTGTGTAAAATTTATATTTTGATGTTTAAAAATGAACTGAAATCTCTTCTGAAATTTTAGGTTCAATAAATGCGTCTTTTTGGATTTAAAATTAAATTTTTTTCGTAGAAACTTATTTTATGTTTCTAAAATTAAAATTCTGATCGTAAAAATGTAACTATTCAGTAGAAAATGCAACTATTTTGATAATGATTTATTCTTTGTTGGTAAACAAAAGCGTCATTTTGAATTGTAAATTAAATTGAAAATTTATTATTATTATTATTTTGTTTTAAATGAAAATTCATCTACTATAGGATTAGTTTTGTAAAATATAATGAACATTTTTCTCAGTGTAGAGTCAAAAGGTTCATCATATCCCTCAATTTAAAATTTGGTTTTTCCAATCCAAAATTCTATTTGTTCTCAAACAATGCAATTCAATAATAGTAATTTTTTGTCTGCACATAATCCATTAATTTTCAACGTCAGAAAATACAGTCCTTGATAATAAAAGAACCGTTCAAGTGAAGCATTTTTTTTTCTTTATTTTACAGGGGGCCCCTTTTTGGACTTCCACACATGTTAATCTCTGGGAGACAATCTGCTCGTATCCCCTGTACCAAGAAATGCGAATCATTGTCGAAATTGGCTCGATCCCTGCATAGCACTCATGTCTCCCGAGGGTGGAAAAGAGCGTGCAGAAACGAGTGCCCGTTAAGGTTAAATTATGTTCGGCCGGTCAGCATCCTCTTATGTTTAATCTGGATGGGGGCTTGAAGTGTCCCGATTCAAATGCACAACTTTCCGATTCCGACGGACCCACCGCTGAGCGTCATCCGATTCGAGATCTTTCGATTGGTTGATTTGTCGTTCGCAGATGCCAACAAAGGTCCCGCACGACTTCGATCTTTATCGAATCCCATACTATTTATTGCATTATGATGCTGAAATACATCATTTGATTTTAAGAAATTGAGAATAAGGCCAGGGACATTGTTGAAAAAAAAAATAATTTTCACACATTTACGAATATACATGACTGATCCCCTATGGGAGCGTCCACGTTTACGTGAGGCTCTTACAAAATTGATTAGTTGCATCATCAACCAAATATTCGAATTTTCAAGTCAAGAGATAAATTTTCAGCAAAGGAAAATTACTTTTCTAACAGAAAACATAAATTTTAAATTTTAAAAATCCGCCCGGTTCGCGGGCACATTCTCCTAGCTCGCTGCGCGCGCAGCTCGCAAGCTTGAGCGCGCCTATGGCATGCGACTGTTTGTTTTCGAATTTCACACTCGACAATATATTTATCTCGCACTCCACGCTCGGTCTTTGTATATTCCTTAAAATTGTGCACAGATTTTTTTAAACTAACGATCAAACACCGACAACAGTAATTTGGTGATAGTGACAGTTAAAAAAAAAAAATACATTTTTGGTTCACAATAACGTACAGCCCACAAATATTGAGCGATTTAAACAACAAAACTTGAAAAAAGCTGTTACAATTTCTAAGAGAACAGTCGAGTCTCATTTTTAAATTATATTTTTAATTTTTTATAAATAAACAAATATTACGAAAAAATTGCCATTTTGTCTATTTGACGTTCCTGGTGCTCGTCAATAACAGGAAAAAAATTCAAAACGCCTAAGTTTCATAAAATAATATTAGCTAAAGATGTTCCCATATTATATATATTATTTAACAAAAAAGTTTTTTAAAAACAAATTATTTGTTGGAAAAATGTTTTCTATGATTTTCCATAATCATACGTTTTTTCTAGTTATATTGCAAGAAATTTGAATGCAAAATATATGATTTAAAAAAATTTTCTCTTAAGATTATAATTCTTTATATTATAAACAAATTTAATGAACAAATGCAGTAATCAGGCATTTTTCGATAGGAAAATTCATTTTTTTTCGGTGTACATTTTTATAAATTAGGAACTTTATGATAATTTAAACAAAATTCATACTTTGTTGATTACCCGTCTGATCTTTTAAAAACAAATTTAATAAAAAAATACATTATTCGGGCATTATTCGGCAGAAAAATTCGGGGTTTTCAACACTAGTTTTTTCAGTTGGGAACTTTATTAAAATTTCAACAACATTCAGAATAATTTAATAAATTTTACAAATTACTTGAACAAATTAAATTAAAAAATGCATTAATTAGGCAATTTTATACAGAAAAATACGTTTTATTCTGTATCAAAATTTTTAATTAGGATAT
This sequence comes from Belonocnema kinseyi, assembly GCF_010883055.1. NCBI lineage: Eukaryota > Metazoa > Arthropoda > Insecta > Hymenoptera > Cynipidae > Belonocnema > Belonocnema kinseyi. The sequence goes on along the minus strand of NC_046663.1, from coordinate 13,344,841 downwards.
AGAAAAAAACATTTTATTGACAGATGCCCGAATAATGCATTTGTTTTTGAACAAATGTAAACTTTATCAATCAATTATGAATTTTGCTGAACTCATCATGATGTTCGCTATTAAAAAGACTGACATCGAAAAAAATGAATTGCTCCGTCCACAGATGCCCAAATAAGGCAGTTGTTTGTTAAATTTGTTTTTAAAAATTATAAAATTTATCAACTTATCATGAATATTGCCGAATTTATTATGAAGATTTAAATTAAAAGTCTGACATCGAAACAAAACAGAATTTTTTTGTCGACAGATGCCCCTATAATAAATTTGTTTATTAAATTTTGTTTAAAAAAATGATACATTTCGCTGAAGTTTTCATAAAGTTCCTAATTAAAAAAGTTTACATAAAAAAAAGAATTTGTCTGTCGAGAAATGCTTGATTAATGCATTTGTTTAAAAAAATTATAAAATTGATAAAAAAAATATGAATTTTGCTGAAATTTTAATAAAGTTCCTAATTTAAAAAGATGATATAGAAAAAAATGAGTTTTTATATAGGTAAATACCTGATTAATACATTTGTTGATTAAATTTCCTTGAAAAAAATCATAAAATTTACCAACTTATTCTGAATGTTGCTGAAATTCTAATAAATTACCCAACTGAATAGACTGGCATCAAAAAACCCAAATTTTTCTGCCGAAAAATGCCCGAATTTCTTTTTTAAAGTTTAATGAATTTGTTTTTAAAAAATTGTACGGATTATCAACAAATAATTAATTTTGCTCAAATTATCATAAAGTTATAATTATAAAATTTTAATCTTGAAAGAATTTTTTTTAAATCATATAATTTTCATTCAAATTTCTTGCAATACAACCAGAAAAAAAGTATAATTATGGAAAATCATAGAAAACATTTTTTCATTATATTATAATTAATATATATTATAAAATATAAAAGATATATAAAATATATTATAATTATAATCATAAGAGAATTTTTCTGATACAATATTGTTTTTATTTAAATTTCTTGCAATGTATCTTGAAAAAACGTAAATTTATAGAAAATCGTAAAAAAATTTGTTTAAAAAATAATTTTTTTATAAAATTTGTTTGTGTGAATTGTCTAATATTGAAATATCCTTAATTAATGCTAATCTATTCAAGTAAAGCAATTTCAACCATTTTTCTGTTATTGACGAACACCGGGAACGTCAAATAGAAAAAATGGCCATTTTTTCGTCATATTTATTTATTTATAAAAAAAATTTAAAACCTAATTCAAAAATCGGGTTCGATAACTCTCTTATAAATCATATTAGCTTTTTTCCCCAATGTTTTGGTGCAAGTCAGTAAATATTTGTGGGTTGTACGTTATTTTGATAAAAAAAAAAAGGATTTTTTCCCTCACGGTGCGGTCCTCCTTTAGGTACAAAACCAAAAACTTATATATATACTTTTAAACACATTTATATAATTGAGAATCTTTGAAATACTGTGAATAGTTTAATGAAAAAATGAGATTTTTCATCTTTTTTTATGCTATCTAAATTTGATTTTCGATTTTCCCAGCGAATTCAAAAAATATTTCTGTTAATATTTTAGGGCATTTAAAAAGCAACATTTTTCTTTTCTGAACTATTTTTCATATCGTACGTTATTTGGCTTAAAATGTTTATTTTCGAGTTTTTGTAATTTTCTAAATGCTATAACTATAGTAAATTTTGCTTTTATCAAAAAAAGTTATAAAAATAAATTGTTGCCTTTTCGAATCCTATGAATATCCGCAGACCAAATTTTTGAATTAAAAAAAAGTGGTCTCAAAAATATTCAAAATGTGCTCAGTTTTTGAATTTTTATCCCAAATGGTTGGATAACGAGCTCGACCTTCGAACAGACAGACAGACAGACACACAGTGATCTGGAATAGGAATTTACTGTTCATAATCGCCCACAGGTCGTATTTATTAACCGACTTAAAAGTTTTTTTTTTAGAAATTCTCAGCAATTAATTTTCAAGAGAATTGTGGTTTGCTTTTTAAAAATTTTTTTCACAGAGCAACAATGTATAAACAAATATAGTGACAAAATTGACCATTTTTAGCTTTGTGAATTTTTTTTGTCAGGTAAAAATACAGATAGAAACTCACTATCAGCCGGAATTATTGCACATGCATTCATAGAACATAATTAATTTTAATAATATTGAACCTAATCATTATAAACAATTTCTATAAACAAATCCTTTATAAACGAGTTTTTCTCATAGCTGAATTGATTTTTCTGAACAAAAGTGATTCACAATTGTCTTTAAAGCCATTTATATACTTTAAGCTTTATCAAAAATAAACAATATAGATTGTTTATAAAAATTTAGTTAAACAAGTCTCCTAATCGGCCGTTTCATCGTAAAAAAATTTTTTTTTCTTCAATAATTATTAGAGTGACATTTATTGCGGTGACTAACCAACGAAATTCAATAAAGAATAATTTATATGATTTTTATAAAAAATTTTTTTAACGAAACTATGATTTATTTTTTTTTTGCATGCAAAAAGGACGAAATTGAGTAGTAGTCCAGGCATTTGGTACTTTGGTTTCCGAAAAATTCCTACTTCTGATGTTTTTAAAAAAAAGTTCCGTTAAGGTGTCCCTTTTCACATATCAAAAATACTAGAACAGATTAATTGCCAAACCGTGTTACTTTTTGGAAAACAGTTCCCAAAGTTACATTTGCGTGTACGGAGAATTCCCATTATGATTTAGAGCAAAATGTTGAACACAAAAAAGAAAGAGGACAAAATTATGAGAAAATTTTGTGTGAGAAATAATCCGGTACCTTTCATAGGTTTTGAGTTATGATACATAGAAAAATCCCCCTTTTTCATTTTCAGCGAAAAATCACAAATTTTCAAAGCACTCTTTATAACTTCGCACTTAATTATTGCACAGGAAACTGTTCCACAGGTAAGTGAAAGTTGACTCAAATCTCTGTAATTTCGAAAAAAGAACAATGCTCTACCTATAATAGGTCATAAGTTATGACCCCTCAAAGTAGGTCATTTTTGCCTGTTTTTACGGGCAAAAAAGTGGAGTTTAATTTTTTCAAAATAAATCGTGTCCACCTTAGTTTGAAAGTGTATATAATTCATAAGGCATGTATATTTCTTCTTTTAACGTTAATAAATAATTAATTGTTTATAACAATAGCTTGCTATTACCACTTATGATTACTTTTTGGCCTCCTTTTTAATATTTTCATAACAAAAAAGTGATTGTCACTGATTGAAAACGTATTATATGCTTTTTATCAATAAACAAATATGTTTGGTTAATAATTGTTTATAAGAAAATATTTTCATAACCACTTTTGAGTACTTTCTGAGTACTTTTCTAGCAAAAAAGTAATTATAATTGATTAAAGATATGATATATACTTTTTATCAGTGAACAAAAAGTTTTTTATATAATTGTTTATAACAATATCTTTTGATAAATACTTTTTCTGCATTAAATTCCATATTTATCTTTAATATAATTTTAATTTGAGGTGATTTCTATAAATTGTACATAATATTCTGTAACAATTTTTCTGAATTAAAAATAAAAAAGTAATTGATTATTTAAAAACTATAACACATCAGACGTAATTTATTATTTAAAAAATTAATAAATAAAGAAGTAATTAAATGAATTGGTTGTATCTAAAAATTCTTTGACTAAATGATGAAGTATATATCACATTTTTTATAAATTATAATTACTTTAATGCTAGAAAAGTACTCGGAAAGTGGTTATGACAAGATATTATTATAAATAATGAATAAAAAACTATTTGGTTTACAGAAAAGATATCCATATCACATTTTCAATCAATTATAATTACTTTTCTTATCACAAAAGTACTCAAAAAGTACTTAACAGTTGTTATGAAAAGATATTATTATAAATAATTATTATATAAACATATTTGTTTATTAATAAATAAACATATTATACATTTTTCAATTAATTCAAATCACTTTTTTTTATAAAAGTAATAAAAAGAAGGCCAAAAACTAATAATAGGTGGAGATAGCAAGCTTTTGTTATAAACAATTGATTATTTTTAAATGGTAACGAAACTTTCTCATTAAAAACATTAGGAGTAGTAATTTTTGTTGTATAATAAGACCCTAATCTTGGAAAAATTTTGACGCGTGAATTCGGATTTAGTTAATTTACTTCGCTCGTAACGCCTCTTGCGGAAAAATACGAAACGGAGAACAATTTCCAAATTCCATAATTTTTATTTAACTTATTTTTTATTTTTCTTCATAATTAATATTCAAATACCAGCATTTTAATCCTATTTTAATTTTACAAATTTACAAATTTATTCATTTATTTAAAAAAAAGTCTTTTCGACCATAAAAGATGTCTTTTTAACAAAATACTAGAATTTTTAAAATAAGAATTGAATTTTTAACATAATAGTTGAATTATCAAACTAAGAAGACAAATTGCCAACGAAAAAATGATTTAGTTTATATTTTAACCAAAAAAGGATGAAATTCATACAACAAAAAGTAATTTTTAAACTAAAGAGACGAATTTCCAACAAAAAAGATTTTTCACAAAAAAATTGAATTTTCAACAAAAAATATGACTTTTCAGCAAAAAAAAAATGAATTTTCCACGAAATTGATGCATTTTTAACAAAGAAAAATGAATTTTCAAAATAAAAAATTTATTTTTTTACCAACAAAGGCGAATTTTCAATTAAAAAGGTCATTCTTAAAAATAGAAAAGTTACATTTTCTGTTAAAAACGGAATTTTAGGCAGAAAAAGAGTGTTTTCCACGAAACAGTTAAATTTTCAAACAACGGCATAAGCCTTCATTCAAAAAAAATAAACTTTTTACCAAAGAGATGAATGTTCAACTAAAAATATATATCTTTAAAAAAAAGTATTTTTTTTTAACAAAGTGAGTCAACCAAATACGTGAAACAAATTAGTCGATTACTCAAGCAAATAAAAACGATTTCTAACTAAAAAGTTGCAGTTTTATTAAACAAATGTAATCGATTCTAAAATAGATGAGGTTTTAAATTAAAAAGATAAATTGAAACAAAAAGTTGAATTTTCTGTTGAAAAACATTTCAGTCAAGTTTTTACGATCAAAATATAAATTTTTAAACAATAAATAATTTTCTACGAAAAATGGAATTTTTAATAGTAAAATACGATATTTTAACCAACAATGATGACTTTTGAACAAAACTTTTGAATTCTCTACTATATCGTTGAATTTTTACAGAAAAAATCTCTCTTAGAGCAGAAAATTGTTTAATTAACGCAAATTCCATGAATTCCGTAAATTCCGTGAAATCCGTCAAATTCTTAATTTCTGGGAATTTTCTGTATTCCTTACATTACGGAAATTTGATGATATCTTTGAAACTCGTGAATTTCTTTTTGTCCATGAGTTCCGTAAATTCCCTGATTGTCTTGACTTCATAAAATTCTGAAAATTCTTTGAATTAATTGAATTTGTTGAATTCCATGAATTCTGTGAATTATGTGAATTAAGAAAATTACAGGAATTCCACGAATCCCTTAAATCACGGGAATTCCAAGAATTCCTTAAATCACAGGAATTCCAGGAATTCTCTGCATCTCGTGAATTTCTTGTATTCCCTGATTTCATGGAATTCCGTGAGTTCCCTGAAATGATAAATAATTCATGTGAAATAATGAAATACTGAAATTCCGCTAATTTTATGAAAACCGTGAATTCCGGGCGTTATAAGAATGCCGTGAATTCCTTGAGTATTGTAGTATTTCGGAAATAAAATTCCAATGCATGTAGTGGAAAGTTTATAACAGACATTTTAAATAATGTAGTTTAGTATGATATTAAATTTAAAAAAAAGAGATTCAATGAAATCCTTAATATTTGTAAAAGAATTTTTTTAAACTTGAGAATTTCTCCACATCTTCGAAATGATAAATCACACTTAAATTTATTTCATATTTAGCAAAATCATCCTTTTCAGCATCATTATCCTCAACTTCTTCCCAGTGGGCACAAAATTTGGCGACGTCTTTACGACATCGTTACGACATCTCTACGACAACTTTACGACATCCTCTGTCCATGTCGTTAAGATGTCTTTACGATATCGTAAATAAGTCGTATGATCTGACGATTTCTTTACGATATCGCAAAGACACCGAACCGACATAGACATATAATGTCGTAAAGATGTCGTAAAGATGTCGTAAAGATGTCGTAACGATGTCGTAAAGACGTCGCCAAATTTTGTGCCCACTGGGTTCGTATTCTCCATCATCCTCTTCATCATCATCGTTAGCATCATAGTTAGCATCATCTTTAATTTCGATGATCAAAGATTGTGAAGCTTCATCAAATGCTTCTTCTAATTCTTCTTCCTTTTTTACTACAAATATTTTCTGCTTTTTCACATATGATTCCACTTCACGTTTAACCCTCAGAGGAATGCTCACCTTTTTCTTCAATGAAGAGGATCCAGTCTGAATGATTCTTGAGTTGCTTGTTCCATGTCACGTTTCTAAATTGTCTATTCCTGCTGAAATTCTTTACAAGCCTCATCATGAGTCTGCTTGTTGCTGTCTTGAATGATTCTCCTTATAGCCTCAGGTATCTTCATATTTTGCTCAATGACTTTCTCATCATACAAAAGATTCTTTGAATTAGGACATGTGGAAGTCATTTGATTGTCACTGTTGCAACATGAATGATTGTCTATGCATGAAAACAGAATTTATTTATCGGAATGAATGAGATGAGGAAAATACAGAGGGAGTGGAGGATGGGGAAACAGTGGTAGAGGATGTAGAGAGTGTACTCAAATCTCATGCTGGTATTGTTCGGAATCCAAAGAATTGACGGAACTCATGGAATTAATAAAATTCAAGAAATTCACGGAATTTATGAAATTCGGTAATTTATGGAACTCGAGAATTCATAGAGTTCACGGAATTCACGAAAATAACGGAATTCATGAAATTCAAGGAAATTACGGAATTCCAGTATTTAAATAGCTCACGGAATTCTCGAAATTTAAGAAGTTCACGGAATTCTTGGAATTCGCGGAATTTTGCTTAATCGTAAAATTCAATTAAATTGTGGAATTGAGAAAATTTAAGCAATTCAATGAGTTAATAAAATGTATGGAAATCACGAAATTAATGAAATTCAAGCAATTCACGGAATTTATGAAATTCGATAACTTATAGAATTCACGAATTCTTAGAGTCCACACAATTCGCGAAATTCACACTATTAATGAATTTTATGGAAATGATGGAATTCGAGAATTCATAGAGTTCACGGAATTGATGAAATTCACGAAATTCATGTAATTCTGCAAATTGCATGAATTCTCTGTGTTTCAGGAGTTACATAAATTTCGTAAATTCCGTGATCACAGTCAATTCCGCAAATTTCTAGAATTCCATTAATTAAGCGTATTCCGTGAATTGGGCAAATTCGATAAATTTCGTAATTTCCATAAATTCAATAAATTCCCTGAATTCCGCAAATCCAGTGAATTCCATGAGTTCTATTAATTCCATGAATCTGTGAATTTCATGATTTCCTTGAATTTCATAAATTCTGCGACTTTCACAACGTCTGTGAATTTCATAAATTCCGCTAATTCCATAGATTTCTTGATTTCCCGAAATTCTTTAAATTCGGTAAATTTCTTGAACTTTTTACAGCTTAGGGTTCATTCACGAAGTCTTTGCATTCCATAAATTCCGCGAATTCCGCTAATTCCTTCAATTTGATTAATTTCGCGAATTCCGCAGCACTATGAATTCCATGAATTCTGTAAATTTCTTAAATTCTGTGAATTGCATGAATTTCGCGAATCTCGTAAATTCCGTGAATTACGCTAATTTTATCAATTTCGTAAATTCCTTCATTTCCATGAATCCTGATAATTACGTTAATTCCTTGTATTCGGTGAATTCTGAGAATTGCATGAATTCTGAGTATTCCGGAGTTACATGAATCCCGTAAATTCCGCAACGTCTGTGAATTTAATAGATTTCGAAAATTCCATAGATTACGTGGATTTCCAAAATTCCTTGAATTCTTTACAGTTTAGGGTTCATTCACGAACTCCTCGCAATCCACAAATTCCGTGAATTCCACTAGTTCCTTAAATTTTATTAATTCCGTGAATTTTATTAATTCCTTTTATTCCGTGAATTCCACGAATTGCATGAATTCTGTGTGTCCTGAAGTAACATGAATTCCGTAAATTCCGTGATTACAGTCAATTCCGCAAATTTCTAGTATTCCGTAAATTCCATAAATTAATTCCATAATTAATAAATTATTCCATGAATTCCATGAATCTGCGAATTTAGTGAGTTCCTTAAATTCCATGAATTCGGCGAATTCCGCAACGTTTGTGAATTTAATAGATTTCGCAAATTCCATAGATTAAGTGGATTCCCAAAATTCCTTGAATTTTTTACAGTTTAGGGTTCATCCAAGGGGCTTATTACTCCTAAAATCTGTTTTAAACTCTGTTTATACTATGCGATGCAATCCCGTGAAATTCCATGCAATCCCTTGTAATCCCCCGTTTCGAAAAAGTATCATAGGGAATTCAGTATTGGTCTATAATAACTTTCTCATAATCAATATTTTATAAATTTTGCAGGATTCTAGAAAGAAATATTTAAGAAAATCATTATATGAGAGTAAAATAAAAATATGAAAAGAATTAATATTAAATTAAAATATTAAAATTTTTAAATACTTGAATGTATTTATGACGAATTTCAAAGAATTTCTTTGGATTTTCAAATAAGCACGAAAAGAAACAAAGAAAAAAAATAAAGAGAAGAAAATTATATTAATTTAAACAAATTATGTTTGTCAAGATTTGAAAGCATTTCTACAGAATTTGGTAAACTATATGCAATTTTAAGGGATCTCTATCAATTTCAAAAATCTTAATGGATATTAACTATCCCTAAACATTGGAACATTTGTATAGGGTTTTAATAAACAAGTCCAATTTCATATATTTTTAAGGTATTTTAAATGATTTTAACTGATTTTAATGCATATTTATGATTTTCAAAGAAAAGATTGTAAGGGATTCAAAATAATTTCAAGAAATTTCTAAAATTGCAAGGAATGCAAAAGAATTTGGTAGGATTTCTACAGTTTTTAAGGATTTTTCGGAGGACTTTGAGAAATAAATTAAATTTTAAGAGATTCCCGGTGATTTCAAATATTTAAAGGAATTGTAAGGCATTTTAAAATATTTTACAAGATTTAAAGGATTTAATAAATACTTTCAATTAAATTTTAAGTAGTAAGGGATTTCCACTGACTTTTATTCATTTTACTGGATTTTTAAATTTCCCAAATGAAAGATCTTAAGTTATTTTATAGGACCTCATAGAAATCCATGATATTTCAAAACTTTAAAAAGAAGTCAAAGAATTTTTGAGAACTTTGAAATATTTCAAGAAATTTAAATGATTTTGAGGCATTCTAATTTTTTCTTTTTTGAGAACTTTAATAAATAATAACAATTTAATTTACTTTTAAGGGATTTCAAAGGGATTTCCGAGGTAATGTGGGGAGGAGATACCTCGGATAAGCAAAAACTCGGATAATACGGTCGAAGTGAAAAACTCAAAAGAATGATCTATTTTTGATATATTTTTAATAGAAAAATAAATATAAACATTTAGCAAATAAAAGTACACAACTTACGAATGTGGATTAATCTTTATTAATTTATTAATTATTTTATAATTTCAAACTACTGCGCACATTCAGAATTAAGCGTAGCGGCTTTATCTGTTCTATTAATGATTCTCCTCCGTGTTATCCGAGCATACACCTCGGTTAATACGGAGTGCTTGGATGAGTCCCGTTGCCTCGGATAATGCGGAGCCTCGGATAACACGGAGCCTCGGATAACGTGAAGCCTCGGATAACGCGAAGACTCGGATAACGCGGAGCCTCGGATAACCCGGAGCCTCGGATAAAGCGGAGCCTCGGATAACGCGGAGCCTCGGATAATGCGTAGCCTCGGATATTCGAAGGCGGGATAATCGAGGTCTACTGTATTTCCAAGGCTTTGAAAGCTTTTAGGTGATTTTGAAGGATTGCAAAGAACTTCAATAGATTTAAACAATTTCAGAAGATAAAAAAGAATTTTGTAGAATATCCAAAGATTTTAGGGGATCTTAAAAATATCAGGGGATTTAAACACACTTCTAGAAAGCTGAGGTAACAAATTTAATTTATTTTATTTTCAAGAGATTTTCAACGATTAAAAAGATTTTAATGAATTTTAATTAATTTTTACGAATAACAGTGAAATATAAAGTGATATTTATTTAATTAAATGTGGAACTCCTTTTTTTTAAATCAATTTTTTTCTGGAAAATTTATCATTTCAGTGGAAATTTCGGAACGGTTTTATTGAAAATTTAACTATTTCTCAGAAATTAACATTTTGTATCAAAAATTTGTATTTTTCGGTTGAAAAGTCAATTGAAGTCTTTTTGGATGGAAATTCAACTATCTTTTTGCAAGTTTGTCTGTTTGATTAAAAAATTAACCCGCATAAAAAGTAGAATTTTCATTTTTCTTGGACAAAAATGAACGTGTTTGGTTGAAAATAACAATCTTGTTGAAAATTTATACACTTGATTAAAAATTCGAATATTTAGCAACAAATGCACTTATTGTTTATAATTCTTATTTTGGTGTTGAAAATTGAACTGGTATCTTCTTTGTACGCAAATTCATTTATTTTTACTGTTTTTTTAATAATTAATACGTTTTTTCAGAAATGTAAGCTTTCTTGAATAGAAATTTTCAGCTTAAAATTAAACTTTTTTTTAAAAGTTTGTCTTTTTAATTTTAAAATTCAACTGCTTTAGCAGAAGTTACATCTTTCTGGGATAAAAGTACAACTGCTGGATTGCAAATTTAACTATTTAAAAAATTGTTTTCTTTAATTAGAAATTCATCTGTTTTAAGAAAAATTTCATCATTCTTGGATAAAAATGCATTTATTTGGTTGAAAATATCGTAGTGTTGAAAAGAGAAATGAAATTTTTCTGGGTGAACATTTAACTTTAAAAATATGCTAATTAAGAATTCGAAAATAAACCGAAATCTTTTCTGGATAAAATTTTAACTTAAAACTTTTTTTTATAACAATCCATCTGCCTTAGTACTAATTTATTCTTTTTTTGGTAAAAATTTAACTACTTAGTAGAAAATGCAACTGTATTGTAAAGAATTCGTCCTTTTGGCTCAAAAATTAAATTTTCTTTGTAGAAACTTATTTTTTGTCAAAGAATTTATATTTTGAACTTAAAATGTTTAGATAAAATTTCAACTATTTTGTTAAAAGTTCATATTTTTTTATTATGAATTCTGCTAATTAAAATACATCTGTTTTAGCAGAAATCTGATCTTTTTTGGATGAAATGCAACTATTTAATGAACTATTTTTTTCTTGAGTATTCAACTTTTTTTCTTAAAGATTTGTTTGAATTACTTTGTTGAGAAATCATCTTTTTGTGAAAAAGTTATTAATTTTGAATATAAATTCGTCTTTTTGGATGGAAAAATTAATGTTTTTCGAATAAACATATTTCCCATTAGAAAAATTTACATTCGAAGAATGAAAAGTCTACTAAAATCTTTTTTGATAGAACATTAAACTATTTTTGTGAAAATTTATCTTTTTATTTAAAAATTCACCTTTTTTAGTAGAAACTTTATTAATTTTTTTAAAATGAAAAGGCAACTTTTCAGTTAAAAATTCTTCTCCTTTTCTAGAGTATTCTAATGTTTAGTTTGAAAAAGTTGTTTGATTCGTTTTCTTAAAAATTATTTTGTTTTTGTTAAAAATGTATATTTTTGGTTGCAAGTTTATCTTTTTCTATTGAAAATTCTACTATTCGTATCCAAGTTGAACTACATTTTTAAAGAATAATTGTTTCTATTGAAAACTTATGAGTTTGGTTGAAAATTTAACGGTTTAGTAGCAGATCCTTTTTTTGAAGAAAAATTTGTGAACTGTAATGTAACTTTTCCTTTTTTATGATTAATCTTTTTTAATTGGGAAGTCTCCTTTTTTGGTAAAATAATAATTTTTCTTGGTTTGAAATTTAATATTTGTTGTTTAAAAATGCATCAGTTACGTGGAAAATTATTTTTCTGTTGGAAAGTGCTAACTTTTGTTAGAAAATACAATTTTTTTAGTTAAAATTCGTCATTTCGCTTGCCGATGTAATAATTTAGATAAAATTTTATTTCTTTCTTGAGTACAAAATCTTTATTTGTTGGAAATTCATCTTTTTGTTTGTACAAATACTTTCCATATAAATTTAATATATTTTTATTTAAATATAAACTATGGCACTTTTTTTGGGAATTTGTCTTTTTAGAATAAAAATTCAACTGTTTTGTTAAAAATTGAACTATTTTGTTGAAAATTCAAGTATTTTGTATAAAAGTCATCTTTTATAATAGAGAAGACATTTTCTTGTTTAAAATAAATTCATCAATTTGAAAATTATAAGTTTGTATCTGAAATACTGTCTTATTCCGTTTATAAAATTATTATTATTATTAGTTGAGGATAAATCATAAAATTCTTCAAATTAAGCTCTCGGACACAGCCTAATTCTACTAGCAATAATTAACCAATAATTCAGGAAACTAAAAGTTAAAGGGGGGGGGGGTATTTTGTTAAGGTTTGTTGCCGGGGTGGGGAGATCCTATAATGCGTTACGTAATTTAAGTGCGGACCCTTAGAAGTTAAAAATAAATCATTTAGATGGCTTATTGAACCTTGACCACTCCCAATACAGTTGGTAAAGAAAGATATTGAAAAGAACGTCTTTAGAAAAAAAGTTGTAAGAGAATCGACAATTATAATTGAAAACGTGTCGGTCACAATGCATGTAGCTTGCCAATAAACTCTTCTCGACATATTCGAAAACTAAACATGCGTCTCTCTTTGAAGGCAGACTGCAAAAGATGCAAAAGAATAAAAATAAATCGTTGAAGAGAAGAAGAATAGCTGACAACGTAACGAGTGAGCGGCGCGTTACCCACGTTCAATGAATTGACTGTCTGCATACGTGCGACCACAGGAGGAGAAAAGGAGACGTCTGAGAAGGAAAAAAATTGAAAGAGAAAGGATAATCATCAAATGCGTGAGTTATAGAGAGAGAGAGAGAGGGGGGGGG
>NC_046663.1:13279056-13331453 GCF_010883055.1 Belonocnema kinseyi | reverse complement strand
TGTGTGAGAGAGAGAGAGAGAGAGAGCGCGCGCGAGAGAGCGAGAGGGAGAGCGAGAGTAAGAGAGTAAGAGAGAGAGAGAGGTGAAAACCAACACCGGATTTCCCGCACGTGACCATTTGCAGGAAAGGGTCGGAGTTTCGCGACAATGACTTCAAAGTTCCGACAATTCAAGGTCGGAAGGGATACCGACAACGGAAGAGACAGTCATGAGGAATAATGCCAAAGATAGCACGGATAGAACAGAAATGCATAATGCAATTTTCATTCGGGGGAACTCTGTGCCGGATCCATGATCAATCCCGGAACTTACTATTCATATAATCCTCTTACAGTCTCTAATAATTGATTGATTTTGATGCTTCTTTAAAATAAATTTTCAGAACTCAATTTTTAAGATGTTCTAGCAGCTAGATTTTGCAATTTAATTTTGTGCACACTTTTTTTTGGTATTATTTTGTACAGAAAAATTTAAAAAAATGGTGGGAGATATAAGGAAATTCTTCGAAATTATTTTTCATTAATGAAAGCAGAGTTTATATAACGAAATAAGCGAAGGAGGATGATGATAACGAAAAGTAGGACGGTGAGGAAGGAGGAAGAGTAGGAGAAGGATGCGGAGAAGAATGATCCGGAGGATAATGAGGAGGAAGATCAGGAGGAGGATAAGCAGGCGGACCATCAGGAGAAAGAAACAAAGTAGAAGTAGGACGATGTGGAGGAGGATGAGCAGAAAGATGATCGAGAGGGCGATGAGGACGAAGAGGAGATATAGAAGGAGGAGGATGAGGAGGAGAAGGATCAGGAGCGGAAAGGGAAGGAGTAAAAGGAGGAGGATGAGAAGAAGTAGTAGGAGGATAATAAGGAGAAAGAGGGGGAGAAGAAGGTAGAGGAGAGGTTGAAGGAGAATTATCAGGAGGAGGATCTAGTTAAATTATAAACTCTAAATCTTGGATTTAATTTTTATAAGCATAAGCTACTTCTTGGAATCTTATATAAATGATAAAGATTACTTATCATTGATACTTGATAAAAATGTCTTTTTTTAAATCAAGAATTTGTCGAATTTTGCACGTTCTATTGAATTGAATTATAAGATTAAATTTCAAAGAATGTGTGATGTAAAGATTTTTTATACAACCTTTTAATCATTTGAATAATCTATAGTCTCCTTTTTCAGAGAGCACAGTCCGTCCTTCTTTTTATTAATTCCTGCTTTTTTTCCCTTACTCCCTCTCAAATTAAAAAACTCTTTCAAATACTGAAAGTTGAGAATTCCAACGCTTTTCCCGATTTTTTTCTTAACATTTTCATTCATCTTTTATCAATATTTAATAGAAACTCAATTCATTAGGTAGCAAGATAAATTTAAAGAGGTTATCTTGGATCATATAGCTTTTAAGTATTTTTGTAGCATTAAAAAAAAATTTTGTTCATTTGAAAGGCATTGCCAGCAAAAATGGCTAATAATTCCATTACGAAACCTAGCACAAAAGATAAATCTATTTTATGGTTAAAAATCACAAAATCAGTTTGCCCGAGGATAAAAATAATGAAAATCGAAAATATTAAATGTAGTCGCATTTTCAACAAAAATCGATTAATCCTCAACGAAGAAGATACATTTTCAACAAAAAATTAAATTTTAAGCAAAAGAAAAAACTAATTTAAGCAAATTAATTCTAAAGAAACTAATTCGATTTTCGACTTAAATGACAAATTATTAATAAAGAAAATGTATTTTAGACAAAGTAGTTCAACTTTCTGCAAAAAAGTTAAATTTTTGTTAAATTATTTTTCCGCCATGAAGATAAATTTTCAACCAAAAAGTTTAATTTTTCACTAAACAAATAATTCTTAAATAGATTAATTTCCAACTGAAATATTAAAGACAAAATTAATTTTTATTCGTAAAAACAATCCAAATTTTAAAAAATTGATTTTTTAATTAAACAAATAAATTTTTAAGTAAAACAATAGATCTTCAGAAAAAAATTGCAACCAAGTAATTTATCCATGTAGTAGAATGTTTAATTGAAAAAGTCTCATTCTCAATAAACAAAGTGTGATAGTTAATATTTCTAAAAAAAAAAATTATTTTTGAATCAAAAACAGATCATATTTTAACCAAAAAGATTTTAATTTAAAATAAGCCACAATTTCACTTAAAAAAAAAGATGAATTTTCAAATACAATATTTACTTTCTACCAATATAGACGAATTTTCAAAATAATTTATGAAATTTAAAACCAATAGGTGAATTTTCAAATAAAAATGATGGATTTTCAGTTGAATTATCAACCACGGAAATAAGTTTTGAAATAATATAGTGAATTATTTTTAACGAAAAACTGCATATTCAACAATGTATTTTAACTTCCAAAATTGTCATAGAATTTTCATTTGAAAAAAAGAAATTTTGAATAAAATAGGTAAATTTTATCAAAAAAAAGCAAATTTTTAACCAAAATGATAATTCATTAACAAAAAAAGTAACTGTTTAACAATGCAGTTAAACTATGAACTAAGTAGTGCAATATAAAAAAATTCTCCCAAGAAGGTTTATTTTCAAACAAAATAAAAGAATTTGCAACTAAAAAAGATTAATTTTCAACCAAACAGATTGATTTCTAATTTACAGTAACCAAAAGAATTAATTTTCATCAAAGCCAATCAACTTTCAATGTACCATAATTCAAAAAAATTAATTTTTCGCTAAAAATATTAATTTTTACCAAAAAAGACGAACTTTCAACCCCAAAAAAGGAGAATAATCAGCCAAAATTTTTAAGCTTACAACTAAATAAAATTTCAACCAAAAAGAGAATAGGTTAATTTATAGTAAACAAAATAAATTTTAGCCATAAAAAACGGACTAAATTTTGTTGGACTAAATTTTTAATCGAAGGAATAAATTTACAAGTAAAATAATGAATTTCAACCCGAAAAAATGCATTGGTGAAAAAGTTGTTTAACCATGCACAACAATTTTTAATTGAAAAATAGACATTTTCATGAAAAATGTAAGATTTTATATTTCAACGGAAAAAGATTTTTTTTCAATGAAAAACAATTCATATTTCTACCAAATAGATTTTAATTTGAAATAAAAAGTAGTTTAATTTAAGTAAAAAAGTGCATTTTTAGCGAAAAAATTTGTTTTAATCTAATAAAGGTGAGTTTTAAACAAAACACATAAAGTTAAAAAAATGTAGAAGGTTCAACTGGAAAAGATTGATTTTCCACAAGAAATGGAATAAATAAATTGTCCATTGAAAAAATTAAAATAAAAAGAATTTTGATCAAAGCAATTTAATTATCAATAAATTTGTTCTTTTTTTTAAACAAAATAGTTACATTTTTAAACAAGTAGATGTATTTTTAACTAAAATAATCAATCGTTACCCAAAAAAGAATTAATTATTAACAATGTGGTTCAAATTCGAACCAAGTAATTGAATTTTTAATAAAAAAATATAAATTCTCAAGCAAAAATTTAAATTTTGATATTTTCAACAAAGGTAATTTTATTTTAAATAGAAAAGAGTCGAATTAAATCAAAAAGAATTTTAAAACAAGAAAATTTATGTTCCTCAAATGAAGACAAACTTATCTAATCAGTAACGCCCACTGATCAAAATAGTAATTTTGAATGATTTAAATAAACTTATTTTGAATGACGTAATCAGTAAAATCCAATAATAAATTCAGTAATTTTTATTGATATAATCCCTAACTTCAATTAAAATCTGTCACTTGGATTCATTTATTGAATCAGCCATATTGATTAGTTAATTTTTTTAGAAATATTGTTTTGTCATTAGCAATGACTAGCATTTCAGTCAGAGCATGTTTGATTGTCAGCATATCATTAGAAATTTTATTGATTTAAATTTTCGAGTTAGCATTGGAAAAATCTAATCATAAACTAATTTCTAGAAATGCTTTCATTTCCGAGTGTAATTATAAAAGTTTCGAAACTACCTGCTAGATTATAAAATGAAATAATAAGGTAATGAAAGAGATAAAACAAACATGGAAGCGTAGAGAAAACTGTTGGACGTCACGCGAGTTTCGCATCGAGTTTCTCGTGAGGGTAAAAATTGCTGTCCAGAGAATTTTTCGCAATATTACACACGTTTGCGAGAGCTATTACGCTTAAAGAGTAAACCGCGACTTGCGCGTCGGCAGGTGTTGAAGTGCGATCAATAACGCTTTACCAATTTAATAATTCATGAATTCATAATTCATGTGATGAGGAGCCGTCTGAAACTGCCTCTATGGTCCTTAAAGTGGCTGACGTCAGGGCTACTGTTTAAAGGAAAAAGACAGTAACGGCCAAAAATTCGAGCAAAAATTTGTCTTCTAAAAAGTGGATAGTGTTTTTTTTGTAGAGTTGACTTACTTAAGATAAAAAATCTGCCCGCATCGCGGGTACACTCTCATCGCGCGCTATGCGCGCGGCTCGCTTCCCCAGTGAGCACAAAATTTGGCGATGTCTTTACGACATCGTTACGACACCTTTACGACATCTTTACGACATTCTATGTCTATGTAAAGACTCCTGACCGACATGGACAGAGGATGTCGTAAAGTTGTCGTAAAGATGTCGTAACGACGTCGCAAAGACGTCGCCAAATTTTGTGCCCACTGGGTCGCTCGCAAGTTGGAGCGCGCCTCGGGCATCTTTTTTCGTATCCTGCATAGTTTGTCCACAAAATGGAATTTTTTATCTTCCATTATTTTTTGTGCAATCAAAATTTGAAATTTCGATTTTTGAAGAAAATCCAAAAATTAATTATGATAAACTTGTAGGGCTTGCAAAAAGAAATGTTTTTTTTCTCTTGACTTTTTTCTATATCGTGCGTGTTTCGGCTTCAAATTTTGATTTTCGGTTGATTAAAAAAATTTTGAAAACGCTATAACTCTAAGAATTTTCTTTTTATCAAAAAAAGTCACTCAAATAAATTGTTTGTTCTTTTTAATACTATAAATATTTTTACATGGAATTTTCAAATTCAGAAAAAAGTGGTCTCAAAAATTTTCAAAATGCGCTCACTTTTGAAATTTTCATCAAAAATGGCTGTTTCATGATCTCGTCCTTTCTTTTAGGACCTTAAAAAAGTGTGATGTCAAATTTCCGACATTTCTAATACTTTCTCAATCATAAATGATGAGAATGTAAAAAATTGAAGGAATAGATGTTAGATCCTTTATTGAAGATAAAACTTTTAAAGTTTCGAGAGTATAACACTCTCCTCAGATACCAATATTTCACAAAATCGATATAACAATGTTTCAAATGTTTCACAACCAAAAAAAACGGCTAAAAAAAAGGTCGAAAATTTGGTCGTGTGATAGTGGAATCGAGCAAATTAATATTAATAAAAATTAAGAAAAAATTAATCGAAAATTTTGAGGACAGAGACATACTGAGACATAGAATTCTAAATTTATCACAAGATTTTGTGAAAAAACGGGAAATATCATCTGTTGATAGAATTTTTGCAAAGAATATTAAAAAGCGTATTTCATGAAATTAGCGGAATTCATGGAATTCACAGAATTCAAAGGGTTCACGAAATTATGAAAATTCACGGTATTCAGTGAATCGGAGAATTTCACAGAGCACGGAATACATTGAATTGAATAATTTCACGGAATTGAAAAAAATCATGGAATTCGCGGAATTCATGCAATTTACGAAATTTAAGAAAATCAGGGAATTAAGAGAATTCACGGAATTTAAGAATACTAGTAATTCACGGAATTTGCGAGAATCAAGGAAAAAAATAAATTAATGGAATACACAGAATTCATGGATTTCACAAAATTAAAAAATTAGTAGAATTTACGAAATTCAAAAAATGTAAGGAATTTACAGATTTAAAGTTCAAGGATTTCACGAAATTTAAGCAATTCAAGAAATTTAACTAATTCGTGAAATTCAAGAAAATCATGGTATTCGTAAAATGCAATGAGATAATGAAATTCAATAAAATTATGAATCCCACGAATTACGCAAATTCCTTGAATTCCCTAAGTTCTATGAATTTCGTAAATTAAACATTTTCCGTAAATTCCACAAATTCCATAGACTCGGCGAATTCTGTAAAGCCCCCAAATCCAGTGAATTCGATGATTGTAGTAAATTTCCCAAATTTCCTTATTTCAATAAATTGCGTGAATTTTATAAATTCTGTGAATTCTATACATTCCGTGAATTCCATCTATCCTGTGAATTTCTACTATTCCATGATTTCCAAAAATTCCGCGAATTCCAATAATTCTGTACATTTCATGCATGCAATAAATTTCGCGAATTCCTCTAATTCCGTGAATTCAGCAAATCCCGTAATTTTCAAGAATTCCGTGAATTTGTTAAATTTTTTGTAATTTTTTAATTCCATTAATTCCATGAATTTCATGAAAGCCATAAATTCGGTGTATTAAATGAATTTCGTGAGTTCCTTGAATTCCATGAATTTTGCGAATTCCGTGCCTTCCGTCAATTCCTTGATTTCCCTAAATTCCTTGAATTCTAATAATTCCGTCAATTTCATGAATGCCATAAATTTCGCGAATTCCGTGCTTTTTATAAATTCTGTCAATTCCGTAATTTTTATAAATTCCGCAAATTCTCGGAATGCCATAAATTCCGTGTATTTCATTAATTTCGTGAGTTCCTAGAGTTCCATGAATTCTACGAATTCCATGAATTCTACGAATTCCCTGCCTTCTGTAAGATTCTTTGAATTCCATCAATTCCTTGAATTCTATTAATTCCGTGAATTTCATGACTTTCATAAATTTCGCGAATTCCGTGCTTTTTATAAATTCTGTGAATTCCGTTATTTTTATAAATTCCGCAAATTCCCGGAATGCCATAAATTCCGTGTATTTCATTAATTGTGTGAGTTGCTAGAATTCCATGAATTCTACGAATTCCCTGCCTTCTGTAAGATCCTTGAATTCCATCAATTCCTTGAATTCTATTAATTCCGTGAATTTCATGACTTTCATAAATTTCGCGAATTCCGTGCTTTTTATAAATTCTGTGAATTCCGTTATTTTTATAAATTCCGCAAATTCCCGGAATGCCATAAATTCCGTGTATTTCATTAATTGTGTGAGTTCCTAGAATTCCATGAATTCTACGAATTCCGTGCCTTCTGTAAAATCCTTGAATTCCATCAGTTCCTTGAATTCTATTAATTCCGTCAATTTCATGAATGCCATAAATTCCGTGAATTTTATGAATTCCATAAATTTCGCGAATTCCGTGCTTTTTGTGAATTCCATGAATTCCGTAATTTTATAAATTGCTTGAATTCCGTGATTTTTATAAATTCCGTGAATTCTTTGAGTTCCGTGAATTCTTTGAAGTTCATAAATTCCGTGAATTCCCTAAATTTTATAAGTTCATTTAATTCCATTAATTCCGTAAGTTAATTCTTAACCTTTTTCAAATATTAAAGTCATAAAAACTGATGATGGAACGATCATTACTGACTGGTATAGGAAGGGCACTTATTCAGGTAGATGCATAAGTTTTCTTTCTAACCATCCAATTCAAAATAAAATAGCTACTATTAAAAATTTAGTTGACACTATGTATAAATTATAACATGAGTCTTTTCACAAAATATTGATTTCATTGAAAATGTATTTTGTTTTAAAATAATTATCCTCAGAAATTTGTTAAAGTACATATTAAAGACAAATTAATAACACTTCAAGAACACTATACATCACGGTTAAAATTAGGAACAGTGAATAATTTTGAGTCCAAATTTTTCTTGTCTATTCCTTTCCATGGTAGTTTATCCTTTGAAATAAAAATAATTCTGAAAGATTTTAATATTGAAAGAGTGTTTAGAGTTACTTCCAAATTAAACAATTTTATAAAATTAAGTAAACATGTTCTACATCATGAGCCTAATAAATTTTAAAGATAGGTAGCATCAATATTTTTTATTAGAATGCAGATGATAGATGCCTGAATGTAGTAACTGCTCTCAAACCTAATAGTCCTTTATGAAACATAATTTTAGATTGTTTAACTTGATTTCCAACTTTTTCAGACTCCTATGCTTACTAGTTAAATAATCAATTGGATGAAATTATAAATTGTATTTAAATTCCAGATTTCTTCCTATTGAAACCTTTTACTTTGAAATTATAATTACATTCATATTTATCTTTTGTACACCATCTCTCTCTATTTCTCCTTCTCGATACCAAACGTTGAAATGGAGGAGAAGACAAGTTCTGCTCCCTAATCATAAAATGATTTTACTACTATTACCATTTTTATGAAACATCAATCCTAACGAATAATTGTCCAATATAATTTTTTAACAAAAGTCTTAAATGACATCCAGGTAACAAAACAATTGAGTGTGTTATCCTCTCGAAACGTTGAAAGTTTTATGTTCAATAAAGTATCTTACATCTATTTCTTAAATTTGTGTGTCTGAAGTGAGTCAACTTTACAAAAAACAAAAAACAAAAGCACTCTGATATATTAACAACTCAGACAAAAAAACACCGAAATCATATCAACAACATCGATTTACAATAAGTATATTCTAAAAAGTGCAGAAATAGTCATGAAATCTTAGAAGGGTATCACAATTTTATAAATTTTGAATCAAATTTGGTTTGCTACATACCTCATATTTAATACAATAAGGAAATTATTCTAGAGAATGATAATTACAATCAAAAAATGCTAAACCACTTTAATTAAAAAACAATTTACGAGCTTATTAAAAAATCTACACAGCGGGTCCAGTATGAACTCAAAATTATGGTTGAAAGATGCTGGGATTGTTCTTTGATGGACACAAAAACATAGGGTTACGGAGCCAATTTAATTTAGTTTATCCGTAGACCTTTTATCTAATTCCACATTATAGAGAAAGATGATTATAATAACAAATGATAACAAAATTCAATGAACAACAAACTAAAGAAACTATAAAAATGTCTACAAAAGGGATCAATTATGAAATTAGCACTATGGTTAAAGAATGGTAGAATATATCTTTAACAGATATCCGAACATATGTAACGGAACCTGTATGATATAGTTTGTTTTCAAACCTTGTATCTAATACCACAATTAATATTTAGAAAGATGATTATAATTCAATGCTAAAACACTTCGATGACCAACATACTTGAAAGATTAAAAAAAATCCACAAAACAGAATCGGTATAAATCAGCATCATGGTTAAAGAATGGTGGGATATTTCTTTAATAGATATCAGAATGAAAGGTAATGAAACCAATGTGATTTGGTTGGTTTTCAGATCTAGTATCTAATAACCTAATTGTTAAAGAGGAAGATGATTATAATTAAAAAGATTCTAAACCTCTCGAATTACCAACAAGCCTCCGAGATTATAAAAAAATCTTCAAAACAAATCCAGTAGGAATTTAGCATCATGTTTAAAGTATGGTGGGATAGTTCCTTTAATAGACAACAGAATATAAGATAACGAGACCAACATTATTTGGTTTTGTTTTAAGACCTAATATCTAATAGCATAATAATTATAGAGAAAGATTGTTATGAGTAACAAATGCTAAGCCTCTTGAGTGACCAAACAAATTTAAATCAGGAAAATTATTAAAAAGAGGTCTAGTAGAAACTTAGCATCATGGTTAAAAAACGGTAGGCTTTTTCTTTAATAGACACAAGAACATAGGGTAATGGAACCAATGTTGTTTGTTTTGTGCTTAGACCTTTTATCTCATACCACAATTATTACAGAGAAAAACGATTCTAATTTGAAAATGTAATGGACAATAAACTTATCAGATCAAAAAGATATCTACAAAAGAAATCAATTAGGAACTTTACATCATGGTTTAATAATGGTAGGATTGTTCTTCAATAGACACAAAAACATAGGGTAAGAGAACCAATTTGATATGATTTGTTCTTAGTCCTTGTATCTCATAACATAATTATCATAGCGAAAGATGATTAATAATTAACAAATGCTAACAAAATTCAATGACCAACAAACATACGAAATTATAAAAGCATCGAAAAAGGGGATCAGTTATGAAAATAGTACCATGGTTAAAGAATGGTAGAATAAATTTTTAACAGATATCAAAACATTTGGTAACGGAACGAACATGATATAGTTTGTTCTTAGAGCTTGTATCTAATACCACAATTAATATTGAGACAAATGATTATAATTTCAAAGTGCTAAAACACTTCGATGACGGGAATATTCAAAAGATTTTTAAAAATCCACAAAAAAGAACCAGTATGAAATTAGCATCATGGTTAAAGAATTATGGAATAGTTCTTTAATAGATACCACAATATCAGGTAACGAAACAAACGTGATTTGTTTTTTTTTTCTAACCTAGGATGTAAATACAAAATCATCCTAAAGAAAGATGATCATAATTAAAAAATGCTACACCTCTTCAAATACCAACATACCACATTAAGAAAAATCCACAAAACTGAACCAGTATGAAATTAGCATCATGGTTAAAGAATAGTGTGCCAGTTCTTTGATACATTTATTGTAAGTGTTGTAAATCGTGAAGGCACCATTCCCCGGATTCAAGCAATTCTTGGAATTCATGGAATTCCTGAAATCCACGGAATTCATGACATTCATGGAAATAAAGGAATTCACGAAATTTATGAAATACACGGTCAAGGAATTTACGGAATTTATGCAATTCACAAACTTGACGGAAATCGCAGAATTTATGGATTTCAAGGAATATATGGAAATCGCGACATTGATGGAAATCAAGCTATTCAAATAATATAAGAAATTCGCCGAATTGGCTCTAATCACGGAATTTATGGAATTCAAGAAATTCACGAAATTCAAAGTATTAATGGAATTCGCAGGATTAATGCAAATGAAGGAATTCACGAAGTTCTTGGAATTTGCAGAATTCAAGGAATTTAAGGAATTTGAGGAATTCAATAAATTCATGAAATTTGTGAAATTGATGGAATTCCATGAATTCTATATATTCCATGAATTTCGTAATTTCATTTAATTTTATTAAGTTATTGAATTTCATGGTTTTCTTGAATTTCGTGAATACCATCAATTACAAGATTTGCTTGAGTTTTGTGAAGGAGTTAAATTACGTGACTCACTTGAATTCCGTGAATTCCATGAATTCTACCAATTTAATTAATTTCATACATTCCGTGAATTCCACAAATTCGATTATTTCCGTTAATTCCGTGTATTTCATGAATTCCGTGAATTCCTGTATTTTCGTAAATTCTATCATTTCCGTAAATTTAATTAATTTCATGAATTTCGTCATTTCAGTGAGTTCCATTTATTCCGTGAATTGCATAAATTCATTAAATTCCGAGAATTTCTTCATTTCGGTGAAGTCTGAATTCCGTGATTCCTGGATTTTCTAATTTCCGTCAATTCTGCGTATTCATTGAATGACGTGAATTCCACAAATTGCATGAATTCCATAAATTCAGTAAACTTCTTAAATTCTTTGAATTCCGTAAATTCAATTAATTACACGAATTTCTTGAATTGGTTGAATTTCGTATATTCCACCATTTCCACAAATTCCATTTATTCCATTAGGTCCCTGAATTCTATGAATTCCGTGAATTCCATCATTTTCGTGAATTCTATTAATTCCGTGAGTTTGATCATTTCCGTGAATCCAGTAATACTGTGAATTCACAAATTGCGTGAATTCCATAAATTCCATAGATTCCTCAAAATCCCTAAATTCGCTGAATTACGTAAATTCGATGAATTCCGTAAATTTAATTGACTGCTCAAATTTTGTGAATTCCATGAATTCCGCCAATTCCACGAAATCCGTGAATTCCGGTCGTTATATAAATTTCGTAAATTCTAAAAATTCTTTGAATTCCATGAATTCCATAAATTTCATTAATTTCATACATTCCATGAATTCCACAAATTCCATTGCTTCAATTAATTCCGTGTATTTCATGAATTTCGTGAATTCCATTATTTCCGTAAATTTAATTAATTTTATGAATTTCGTCATTTCAGTGAATTCCATTTATTCCGTGAATTTCATGAATTCCTTAAATATCTAGAATTCCTTAATTTCGGTGAAGTCTTTGAATTCCTGGAATTTCTAATTTCCGTCAATTCTGCGTATTCAATGAATTACGTGAATTCCGTAAATTGCGTGAATTTCATAAATTCCATAAATTCAGTGAATTTCTTAAATTCTTTGAATTCCGTAAATTCAATTAATTATGCGAATTCCTTGAATTTGTTGAATTCCAAAAATCCCACGATTTCCACAAATTCCGTTCACTCCATTAAGTCCCTGAATTCTATAAATTCCGTGAATTTCATCATTTTTGTGAATTCTATGAATTCCGTGAATTTGGCCAGTTCCGTGAATTCCATTAATTACATGAATTCACAAATTGCGTGAATTCCGTAAAGTCCATAAATTCCTTAAATTCGTTGAATAACATAAATTCAATTAATGCATGAATTGCGGAAACTGAGTGACTTCCATAAAATCCGCAAACTGAGTGACTTCCGTAAATGCAATAAATTCCATGAATTCAATAAATTCCATGAATTCAATAAATTTCATGAATTATATAAATTCCATGAATGTCGTGAATTCTATGAATTTCGTGAAGCTCGTGATTTCCTTGAATTCTTTGAATTTAATGAATTCTTTGAATTTCTTGAATTCTATGAATTGTGTACAAATAATCGAATGCCGTAAATTCAATGAATTCCGAAAATTCCGTTCATTCTTTAGATTTCCTGAATTCCTTGTATTCCGTGTATTTCCTTGATTCTTCAAATTTCGTAAATTCCACGAATACCATAAATTACGCCAATTCCATGAAATTCGGGAATTTCGGCCATTATATAAATTTCGTGAATTCTGTCAATTCTAAACATTCCTTTAATTCCATGACTACGGGCGTTATATACAATATAATAACAAAAGTTTTGCCTGGAACCAATTTTATCATTAGTTTTTCTCTGTGTTGTAATAGCTGAAAATACATTGTAAATGATAAATAATTAATGTGTTGCTATTTCAAGGAAAGAGGCAGTATTCGCAACCTTCGATTGGTACAAAAATGTTAGAAATCTTGAATCTTGAATCGATAAAAGAACATAACTTCTTTAGATGAACTAATGAATCACCACCTTCATTCTACTGTTTGCTAATATTACATAAAATTAATTGACATGCCAGACTTGTCACTTCTTCTACAGATTTACTCCTATACGATTTATCACAATAACTAAAAAAATATCTAATTAGCTTTTTAGTAGTTCAGAATCAATTGTAAGTGCTACATAATTCATGTGATGAGGAGCCGTCTGAAACTGTCTTTATGGTCCTTAAATTGGCGGACGTTGGGGCTGCTGTTTCCAAGAGAAAGGCAGCACCTGCAAAAAATTTCTCTTGTAAGAAGTGCAGAAAGTCATGGAAATTTGGAAGGGTACCAAAGTTTTATAAATCTTTAATGTGATTTAGTTTGTTTTCAGATCTAATATTTAATACAACAATTATTTTAGAGAAAAACGATTATAGTTAAAAAATACTTAATCACTTTGATAAGCAACCAATTTACGAGATTACTAAAAAATCTAAAAAAAACAGATCCAGTTTGAACTTGGCTTTATGGGTAAAGAATAATTTGATAGTTCTTAAATAAATAAACTTCTCCATCATACTTGCTGCAGACACCTGTTGAAACGAAAAAAAAAAGTAAATCATTTCTCAGAACACTTGCTCCAGGAAAACAAATTACGATGAAGCCAATTTTTTTTAATATATAGTATAAAACTCGAATACTCGTGGAATTCACGCAATTTACAGAATTCACGAAATTTATGGATTTCGAGACTTCATGGAAGTCAGGAAATTTACGGAATGTATGGAATTCATGGACTCTCACGAATTTCTTGAATTTCTTGAATTCCGTAAATTCCGTGAATTTCTTGAATTCCTTGAATTATGTGAATTACTTGAATGTATTTAATTCCTTGAATTCTGTGAATTCCTTGAATTCAGTTAATTTATTGAATTCTGTGAATTCCTTGAGTTCAGTGAATTCCTTGAATGTAGTGAATACCTTGAATTCCGTAAATTCCTGCAATTACTTCAATTCATTGCGTTCCTTCAATTATGTGAATTTCTTGAATTCTGTAAATTTCTTGAATTCTGTTAATTCCTCGAATTCAGTGAATTTCTTGAATTCCATGAATTCCATGAATCCCATGAATACAGGAAATTACTTGCAATCCGTGAAATCCTTCAATTCCATTAATTCGATTAATTGCGTGGATTTCGCAAATTCCATTAATTCCTGGATTTCCATCAATTCCGTTAATTTCATGAATTCCATAAAAAAATTCCTTTAATTCCACGAATTCCGTGATTTTCATGAATTTTATTAATTCCTTAAATTCGTTAAATTCCTTGAATTTCATGAATTCCTTGAACTCCATGAATTCCTTTAGTTCCTTGAATTCTGTGAATTCCTTTAATTCCTTCAATTCTGTGAATTCCTTGAATTATGTGAATCCCCTGAATTCGGCGAATTCCTTAAATTCTGTAAATCTCTTGAATTCTGCGAATTCCTTGAATTCTGTGAATTCTGTGAATTCCTTGAATTCTGTGAATTCCTTGAATTCTGTGAATTACTTCAATTCTGTGAATTCTGTGAATTCCTTCAATTCCATGAAGTCCAAAAAAAGGTAATTTTTTACTAAATAGTTACATTTTCAAATAATTACTTTATTTCTTAACCAAATAGTTGAATTTTCTACCAAAACAGTTGACTTTTAGACCCGAAAATATAAATTTTTGCAAATACTTAAATCTTTAATCAAAACAGATTAATTTCTAAACAAAATATTGATTTCTATACCGGAAAATATGATATTTCAACTAAACACGTGAATTTTGAATCATCTTTTTCATCCATGAAGATTAGTTTACGAACAAATCTTTAAGCTTTTACGCCCAAAGGAAGAAGTTTCTGCGGAAGAATTTGATTTTTAAATTAAAAAAATGGATTTTGAAAAAAGCATTAAAATCTGTAAGCGAAACAGAATAATTTTTAAACAAGAAGATCGATTACATCTTTCGATATAGAAATTAATTTGTAAACAAAAATTTCAACCAAAAAGGTGAATTTCTAACTGAAGAGATTATTTTTACAGTAGAAAATTCAAATTTTTAAGAAAAATCCAGCATTTTTAACCAAATTTTTTAATTTTAAACTAAAAAAAGTGCGTTTTTTCACCAAAATCTAATCGTCACATTTTTCAGTTAAAAAAGTTAATTTTGAAACAAACAAACAAAAATTTTCTGCGAAACAGTTAAATTTTTAAATAATAAAATTCATTTTTAATGAAATTGTTGAATTTTGCACTAATACGGACTAATATAATAATAATAATAATAATAATAATACTATCCCTTGTGCTATACTCAAACGGATAGTTTAACGGGCTAATAACAATAATTTTCTACCGAAAAGACGACTTTTTGAAAAATGTTAGAATTTCCAACCAATTAGTGTAACTTTGAACAGAAATTTTAATTTTTGAACTAGAAATAAAATAATTAAATTTTCTCTACAATAGGAATTTTTAATGAAATAGTTTAATCGTTAAATAAGAAATATAGCGAAAAACAAAACGACTGTTAAACAACGAAGACTGATTTGCTACTGAAAAATATAACGTTTAAAAAAAATTCTCAAACAAATTTTCTCAAAGAAACCAAAATTATTGAGATGCATAATTTTATTTACAAATCCCCAACTGTATTTTACAATGTATTGTGAGCTATCAGAAATTTGGTTAAGAATTTTTTCAGTTATTTTGAAAAGTCGCATGAGGGTGAACCTTTAAAGAAACGACAAGGCTGACGGCTCAATCGATTTTAGGTCACGGAATTCACAGAATTCATCGAATTCAAGGAAATCCCGAAATTCCTTGAATTCACGGAATTAATGGAATTTATGGAATTCGCGAAATTAATTGAATTCATGGAATTGAATTACGGAAATTCCTTTAATTGCGTGAATTTCTTCAATTCCATGAATTAAATAAGCTTCGCAAATTCCTTAAATTCCATTAATTCCTTGAATTCCATTAATTTATTGAAATTCATGAATGCGCAAATTCCATTTATACCATGAATTCCGTGATTTTCATGAATTATTTGAATTTCATGAATTTTTTGGATCCAACGAAATCCGTGAATTCCTTGAATTCCATAAATTCCGTGCATTTTATCAATTTCGTGAGTTCCTTTTTATTTATTTAACGATTAAACTATTTCCTTAAAATTTCCTTTTTTAACAGAAAATTTAATTATTTTATTTTCAGTTCAAAAATTAAAATTTCTAGTTCAAAATTACGCTAGTTGGTTCGAAACTCACAAAAAAATTTTAATTCGTCTTTTCGGTAGAAAATTATTGTTATTAGTCCGAAAAACTATCCGCTTAAGTATAGCACCAGGAATAGTAATAATCATATTATTATAATAATGGTTGGTATTAGTGCAAAATTCAACTATTTCATTAAAAATCAATTTTATTCGTTAAAAATTTAACTGTTTCACAGAAAATATTTTTTGTTTGTTTAAAAATTAACTTTTTCAAATGAAAAAGTTGCTATTAGATTTTTGGTGAAAAAAGCACTTTTTTAGTTGAAAATTGAAAAATGCGGTTAAAAATGCTTAATTTTTCTTTAAAATTCGAGTTTTTTAGTGGAAAATTAATCTTTTTTATTAGAAATTAATCTTTTTGGTTAAACTTTTTTTTTAAAATCAACTTCTATAACTAAAGATGTAATCGATCTTCTTGTTTACAAATTATTCTGTTTTGATTAAAGAGTTTAATACTTTTTTCAAAATTCATTTGTTAAATTTAAATATTAAATACTTTTGTAGAGAATTAGTTTTTGGACGTAAAAGATTAAAGATTTGTTCGTAAACTAATCTTTATGGATAAAAAAAAATTTGTTGAAAATTCGTGTATTTTGTTGAAATATCATATTTGTCGGTAGAAAATCAATCTTTTTGTTTAAAAATTAATCTGTTTCGATTAAACATTTAAGTATTTGCAAAATTCATATTTTAGGGTCTAAAACTCAACTGTTTTGATAGAGAATTCAACTTTGGTTAGGAATAAAGTAATTATTTAAAAATATAACTATTTAGTAGAAAATTACCTTTTTTGACAATTCACATTTTTTAAATGAAAAGTCAACTATTTTGTGGATAATTGTTTTTCGTTGAGAATCCTTATTTTTTATGGAAAATCAATCTTTCTCGTTGAAAATTTATTTCCTTAGTCCAAAATTCAACAGTTTTTTTGAGAATTTCTTTCTTAGTTAAAAACGAATTTTTTATCTAAAAATTTAACTATTCTATTTTCAGATGAAAATATAACTATTTTATTTCAAAATTCAAGTGTTTTGTTGTAAATTCGTCTCTTTCGGTAAAAAAATTTTCTTAGTTAAACCTACATCTGTTTGGTTAAAAATTGGACTATTTGGGTAAAACTGCAATTTTTGTTGTTGAAAATTTAACTGTTTTGTTAGCAATTTTTTTAGTTGAAAATCAATCTTCTTCTTTAAAAATGTAACTATCTCGTTAAAAATTAATCTGTTTCTTTGAAAAAATAACCATTTGGTTCAAAATTGTGTTTTTTAGTTGAATATTCAACAACTTTCTTCAAAATTCGTTTCTTTCATTGATGAATTTATTTTTGTAACTAAGAATTAAGCTATTTCTTTTTTGATTAAAAATTGATCTCTTTTTTATCAATTAATTTTATAAACTATAAATGTAACTTTTCCTTATTTGATTGTATGTAAAAATTGGACTACTTTGTTAAAAATTCGACGATTTTTAAAATAATATCTTTAGATTTATTTATTTATTTTTTAGTAAAAATTTGCCTCACATAACATCTTAGAATCCCTCCTGCCGCCACCCAAAAGACTGTCGGAAGTTAAAATTTCATCGATA
Organism: Belonocnema kinseyi; assembly: GCF_010883055.1. Lineage (NCBI taxonomy): Eukaryota > Metazoa > Arthropoda > Insecta > Hymenoptera > Cynipidae > Belonocnema > Belonocnema kinseyi. The sequence continues at coordinate 13,313,398 of NC_046663.1, read as the reverse complement.
TCTTTGCTAGAAGCTAAAATTTTTAGTAGTAGTCTGGACGATGTCGAAATGGCTGGAGTAACGCTCAAAATGGCAAAAAAAAACCGCACGGTTAGGCATTCCCACGATTTGTCCGCGTTCTCGTGTAAAGTTCAATGTTCCGTGAAACAGTAAAACTATAACTTACTCAAGTGCCTTCATTCTGGACGCAAATGACAAAACTGTCGCGAAAGACAACCAAAGTTCGCGTCCGTACTTCCCAGAGACAAATCGCATAAAAATCAGAGACGAGAAAACAAATAAAAAAACAAATAAGTTTGTTCTTTTATTAGGCAAGTAAAATATAATGCTTGACTTGTAATGTATTTTTGACGCCTTATTTACGTATCGCTCAAGGCGCGCTTAGGCGGTGTACCATGTCTAGGCGGTGTACCATGCCTAGGCGGTGTACCATGTCTAGGCGGTGTACCACGTTTAGGAGGTGTACCATATCTAGGCGGTGTACCATGTCTGGGCGGTGTACATGACTCAGGCGACATACATAGCCTACGCGATGTATAGATCCTAGGCAGTGTGCATGGTCTGGGCGCTATACAGTTTATAGACGATGTAGATTATTTGGGCGATGTACAGTGTCTAGGCGGTGTAAATTGTTCTAGGCGATTTACCCATGACTGAGGGTGGTGTACATGGCCTAGACGGTATACATGGTCTGGGCCCTGTACAGAGCCTTGTTAGTAAATATGGTCTAAGCAGTAGGTTTATAGGCCATGTAAAGTATTTGGACAATAAACAGTATTTAGGCAGTGTGCATTGTCTAGACTGTGTACAATATATAAACGGTGTACAGTATTTGATCAGTCTACAGTACTTGGGCGTTAAACAGTGTCTAGGCAGTGTACAGTCCCTAGGCAGTGTACCGTGTTTTGGCAATGCACAGCTCACCGTCGCGTTTGCTCGCTTTATAGCTCCATGTCCTATGCTAATGCACAGGACTGAAAGCTTAACAAACACCAAACTTGAAGGAGATATGTACACCGCCTAAAAGCGACTAAAAGATATACACCCCCTAAATGCAAGGGATCGTGTTCTATTTTACAAATAGAAAAAAACATTTAAAAAAATTAAATATTGCAAGATATTTGACAAGTATTTCAAATTTTTCTAAAGATTGCATAAAGATATCTCAAAAATTTTTTGTTAGATTTTGAAGATTGTAAAAAAATTTTAATAATTCACCGAAAATTTTAATAATTTCACAAATATGACCGAATTTTCTTAAAGAATATTTGAGATATTTTAAAAGATTTCAATGATTTTACAAAGAATTGGAATATTTTATAAAGATTTCGTGAAGCTTTCAAAGAATGCACAAAGGATTAAATGATTTTTCCAAAGATTACCAAATATATTTAAAAAATATTTCAAATATTGCCCAAGATTTCAGAAAGATTTGAAAGATTTTCAAAGATTTCACAAAGATTTAAAATATTCCGGAAGAATTTTGGATATATTCAAAATATTTCACAAATGTTTCAGAGATTTTCCAAATATTTCAATAATTGAAGAAATATCACCAAATGTATTTAAAAAATTCAAATATTTCCAAAGATTTCAGAAAGATTTCAACAATTTTCTAAAGATTTTACAAAAGTTTATAATATTTAACAAAGATTTCTGATAGATTGAAAAGATTTCACAAAGGTTTAGAGAATTTCGCAAAGATTTTAATAATTTCACCAATATTGCCAAATATATTTTTAAAATATTTGAAACATTAACAATGATTGTAATGTTTTTTAAATATTTCGAAAAGATTGAATAAATTTCGGATATTTTCATAAGAATTTAATGATTTTCTAAATATTTCAAAAAGATCTGCTGTTTTTCGAAAAATTGACGATTTCGCAGAAAATGTAGTTTTTGTGTAATTTGAATATTCTGGTGTAGAAAAGAGAACTGGAATCTTTTCTGGATGAAAATTCAACCTTTTTAATATATTTTTTGCTAAAAAATTCTACTTTTTTGTTTAAAATTTTAAAATTTCGTATAAAATTGAATTTTTGCCTAAAATATATAATTTAGTGCTAAAAAATTAACTGATATCTTTCCTGGATAAAAGTACAACTATTGAAAAAAAGTTGTCTTTTTTATTTAAAATTCATAAAATTCAATCGTTTGATAGAGAATCCAACTATTTTCTAAATAATTCATGATTTTTGGTTGGAAAAACTCTTATTTGAAAAAATGTGATTTTTTTCATAGAATCTTATTTTTTGTTAAAAAATTCAATCTGATATTTTGATGTTGAAATGTCAACTGGCGTATTTCTTGTACTAAAATTAGACTAATTTATAATTTGGTATAAAAACGTATCTATTTTAAATCTTATTTTTTGTTTAAAAAAATTTTTCTACTAAAATTAAACTAATTTAGAATTTTTGTATAAAAAAGTATCGCTTTAAAATTTTATTTTTTGTTAAAAAAATTCATATTGTGATTTTGAAATGTCACTTGGAATATTTTTTGCATTAAAATTCAAATATCTTTTAAAATTTTTTTTAAATAAAAAATTTATCTGTTCAAAAATAAAGTTCATCTTTTTGGATAAAATTCAAGTATTTGGTAGAAAACTTAATCATTTTTGGTTAAAGACACTCGCAATTTTGAATTAGAAGGGATTGTTTTCCCTAGAATTTTATTTTTTGTTAAAAAATTAATTTATTTATCTTGAAATGAATACTGGAATATTTTTGGTATAAAGTTCAACTTAAAAAAATATATATTTCTATATTGTTTTAAACGAAAATTCATCTTTTTGGATAAAATTCAATTTTTTGGTTGACAATTTAACTATTTGGTTAAAAAATCAGCATTTTGGGTTGTAAAAACTCGTAATTTCAAATTAAAATTTTAATTTTTTTGAAGAATCTTATTTTTTTTAACAAATATATATTTTTATCTTCAAATGTCAACTGCGGTTTTTTTTGTATTTAAATTCAACAATTAAAATTTTTTTTAAATACGTCTGTTTTAAAAGATAATTAATCTTTTTGGATAAAATTCAACTGTTTAGTAGAGAATTCAACTATTTTGCAAAAAACTCATCATTATTTGTTGAGAAAGCTCGTATTTTCAAATTAAAAATTCTATTGTTTTCGTAGAATCTTATTTTTGTTTGAAAAAATGATATTTTGATCTGCAAATGTCAACTGGAGTATTTTTTGCATTAAAATTAACTATTAAAAATTTTTTTTTAATCAAAACTTATCTGTTTTAAAAGAAAATTCATGTTTTTGAATAAAATTCAACTATTTGTTAGAAAAGTAAACCATTTTGTTAAAAATTCGTCATTTTGGATTAAAGAAACTCGTATTTTTTAATTAAAAATTCGTTTTAAAAATCATATTTTTTTCTTGAAATATCAACTGTAGTATTTTTTAGATTTAATTTCAACTGCTTAAACATTATTTAATTTAAAAAAATAAAAATTTATTTATTTTACAGGAAAATTCATCTTTTTGGATAAAAATGCAACTATTTGGTACATAATTCCACGTTTTTGTTAAAAAGTCATCATTTTTGGGTTAGAAATTTGTCTTTTTGGACTGAAAATTAAATTTTTAGGGCTTTAACTGTTTTTCGGAAAATTTATCCTTTTTATTTAAAAATTCATCTATGTTATTGATAACTTCATTTTTTTTAGGAAAATGAAACTTTTCATTTAAAAATTCTTCTTCTTTCCTTGAGTATTTAATTATTCTGTTTGAAAGATTTGGTTGAATCACTTTTGTTAAAAAATAATTTTCTATTTGTTGAAGATTCATATTTTATGTTAAAAATGCATTTTTAAAAATTGAAAATTCAATTACTTGGGCGAAATTTAAACCACATTTTTACAAATTTATTTGTTTATATCAAGACTTATGTCTTTGATAGAAAATTTAACTGTTCAGTGGAAAATTAATTTTTTGATGAAAATTCCTATTTTCTGTTTGAAAAATCAATTTTTGTAGAAAAAACTTGTCTCTTAGCTTGTAAGTTGAATAATTTAGACACCAATTTATTTATTTCTTGAGTGAAAAATCCTTATTTATTGAAAATTCTTCATTTAGGTTTTTAAATAAAATTTTATCTTTTCTATTAAAATATAAACTATGACATTTTTGTTAAGAATTTGTCAATTTGGTTCAAAATTTGACTTTTATGTTAACAATTTAATTTTGTTGTTGCAAATTCAAGTATTTTCTTAAAAAGTCATTTTTTACAGAAGAAAATACATTTTTTATTTAAAGTAAATTAATAAATTTTAAATTTTCATCGAAAATATTGTCTTCTTTCGTTAATCATTACGGAATAAAAAGAAGCAGGGAATTTTGAAAATAAGGTTCGGGGCAAAATTGATGTTAGTTTATCATACTTGTTAAATTTTTCTGTTTGCCCAATCTTCTTCAACGATGACTCGCCCAAATTCCTTTTCTATAAACGATTGTTTTTTCCCTCGAAAAAAATCGACCCTCGTTGAGGGAATTCAATTACGAGAACCTGAGGAGAAGGTCTTGAGCTACGAGTTCCCATTGTCTTTTAAAAGACTCCCATTCTTCATAGAGTTTTACGAGGTCCCTCGAAACGAAACTTTCCAAGTTCTAGGCTACCAGCTGCTTTTTCTTGGGAAATTCGGAAACAGGCTACAGGTATTTTTCCCATTTTCACCACTTTCTCTGCATCACGGAATCACTGAAAAGTGATTGTATTTTCAGCAGTTGTATTTTCAATAAAAAAATTATTAATTTTTAACCAGAAGAGTTAAACTTTTTCCCAAATTGGGGAATCTTAAACTAAAATATTTCAGCTTTCCTGTGTGAATTAATTTAAAAAAGCAAACCATTTTTCAAGAAAATAGTTCAAGTTTCAATCCAGGAGATTATTTTCGACTACAATAAAGAGTCTTTAAAAAATTAATTTTTCACACAATTGTTTAATTTTATAACAGGTAGAACTAGTTAAAAAAAAAAATACAATGCAGAAGCTTTTAAAAATATGATTTTTTAACTAATTTGTTTTATTTTCTAAAAAGTAGAATTATTGTTAACAAAAAAAACTATAATATAGAATCCTTAAAAAAAACTTTTTAACAAAATTGTTTAATTTTCTACAAGGTAGAATTATTATTCACCAATAAAGACGAAGTTTTAACAAAGAAAGGTAAATTTTCCACCAGAAAATATGCATTTTTAACAAAAAGATCATCTTCAACCAAATAGTTGAATATTCAAAACAAAACAAAATAAAACAATAAAAAAATTTTTGAACCGTAAATATTAGTTTTCTACTAACGTAGTTAGTCTTCAACTGAGATAGTTCAACTTTTATTTAAAAATAAGTTTGCAAAAATACTAAACAAAGATTAAAAAAAAGACTTTTTAATTAAATTATTTAATTTTTAACAAAATAGGGACACTTAACAGCAAAATAGCTATCTTGAAAAAAATGACTTTTTAAGAAAATTGTTTCATGTTCTAAAAAGTAGAATTAATGTTAACAAAACAACTACAATCAAGAATCTGTAAAAAAAATACTTTGTAACAAAATTGTTTAATTTTCTACAAAGTAGAATTATTATTTACCAAAGGAAACAAATTTTCAACAAAAAACTTAATCATGCGACCAGAGATAATGAATTTTTAAGCAAAAAAATTCATCTTTCACCAAATAATTTCATTTTTGAACCAAAAGGATTAATTTTCTATCCAAGTGATGAATCTTCAACTAAAAACATTAAACTTTAATTTACAAAATATTGTTCAAAAAGAAAGGACAGTTGCATTTTCAACAAAATAGTAAAATTTTCAAATAAAAAAGACCTTTTTAACGAAAAAAGAATAATTTTCAACAAAATAAAGGAATTTTCAATCAAATAGTTAATTGTTTAAAACAAAAAGACCAATCTTCAACAAAAATTTAAATTTACAACCTGTTAGGTTACAAATTATATTATTGGTATGATGATTGATTCATTTTGTTAAACATTCTACTACTTTGCTAAAAATAAATATTTTTAGCTCAAGGTTTCGTTCCTTCGGTTGAAAATGTTGATAAAAATTCGTTTCATATTTGTATTTTGTGTAGTTGTAACGTATTTCTCTAACTTAAAATTAAATGATTATCTTTCCGGTAGAAAATTCATCTTTTTTAGTTGATAACTCTACAAATGATAAAAAAAACTTATGTGACGCGTTGCGCGAGTACTCAGTCGAGTATACTGCGCAATATCATGCATCGCATTCATGTATCTCTCCCATTTTTTTATTTGCCTTGCCGCACCTATATATCATACTAAAAGGCTAGAATCAAAAACAATATTAGACTTTATAACAAAATTGTTTAATTTTCTACATAGGAGACTTATTGTTAACCAAAAGAGATGAATTTTCAACAAAAAAATGTCATGTTCGATTTACAACAAAAAAGACAAATACTCAAAAAAAAAACAAAAGATTTCTACAAAATAAATAAATCTGGAACAAAAATAGTTAAACTTTTATTTGAAACTATACAGAAAAAATCCGCGATGTTTCAACAAGAAAATACAGGAATTTTTCACTAAATAGTTAAGCTTTTAACTTAAGAATAAAATTTTCAACAAAGCAGTTAAATTAAAGACCCGATAATATAATATTCAATTATAATTTTGGTTCGGGAATCATCTCGGTTCTTTGATTATTGAATTATTGGGCTGAAAATATCACTCTTTTGTTAGAAATACATTTTTTTAGTTGATGGTTCATCTTTTTGGTTGAAATTTTGATCGCATTCGTTCCATATTTGTATTTTATGTGGGTAAAACATACCTCTGTGACTGATAATTAAATTATTATATTTCTGGTCAAAAATGTATCTTTTTTAGTTAGAAATTTATCAATTTTTTATTTAAAGATGTCTTCTTTGATACAAAATTTCTCTTCTAGATTGAAAATTTCAAATGCTTTATTACAAACGTGTGTGCCGCAGTACGCGAGTACTCAGTCAAGTATATCGCGCAATATTGTGCCTTGTTGATCTCAAACCAGTTGCAGGTATTTCCCCCATTTTTTCCATTTGTTCTGCCGCACGTATATATTATGCTAAAAGGCAAAAATCGAAAACAGTATTCGACTTTTTAACAAATTTGTTTTATTTTCGTCAGTGAAGTATTATTGTTAAACATGAGAAAAATTGTTATGTACCAAAAATGCTGAATCTGCAACTAAAATAGTTAAACTTTAATATGAAAACTGCTTTCAATACACAAAAAAAACAACATTTTTTTCAACAAAATAGTTGCATTTACGACCCGAGAATATTATATTAAATTATATTTTTGGTTCGCAGTTCATCTCGTGTGGTTGAAGATTCTATTATTGCGTTGAAAATTCCATGTTTTTGTTAAAAATTCATTCTTTTAATTGAAGTTTCATCATTCTGGTTGACAGTTTTGATAAAATTTCGTTTCATGTTTGTATTTTATGTGGTGGAAACGTATTTCTTTAACTTAACATTGAGTTATTATATTTCTGGTTGAAAAATAATCCTATTTAGTTGAAAATGCATCTAATAGTTTACAAATTCACCTATTTGATTACAAACTTATTTGCCGCATTGCGCAAGTACTCATTCGAGTATATTGCGCAATATTATGCGATTTTTCAATAAAACACTTAACTTTTAAAACAAAAAGGATTCATATAACAAAAATTATTTAATCTTCAACAAAGCAGTTCAATTTTCAGGCAAATAGTTAAATTTTGAAAAAAGTATTTCAACTTTTAAATAGAGCTGAACTTTAAAATAAAAAAAATCCAAAAAAAAGATTAGTTTTCTACCAAATTGTTGAACCTGCATCTAAAATAGTTCAACTTTCATTTGAAAACTAATTCCCAAAACAACGGTTTTTCAAAAAATAGTTAAATTTTACACGAAAAGGATAGTTTTTGTTAAAAATTCATTTTTTTAAGCTTAAGATTCATCTTTTTCATTGAAAATTTGAATGAAAATCGTTTGATGTTGGTATTTTATTTGATTAAACCGTATTTCTCTAATTGACAATTAAATTATTACACTTCTGATTAAAATTGAATCTTTTTTAGTTGAAAATTCATCTTCTACATTGAAAATTCAAGTACTTTATTACAAACTTATGTGCCGGAGTGCGCGAGTACTCAGTCAGATATACTGCGCAATATTATAATTCCATTTGGAACCGGGTCACGCGGCCCTCAATTCTTACGTCTTTGGGGTACCGATTTAGGAGGGGGGTTGGGGGGGGGGTCAGACGATAAAAGTGTATTTTTATTTTTTGGACTGCTCAAATGTTTTCGCTCCTAAACCGACTTCAGATATCTCTTCCATTTTTTTCATTTGCCCTACGCACTTATACATTATACTAAAAGGCAAAAATCGAAAACAATACTAGACTTTTTAACAAAATTGTTTAATTTTATAATTATTGTTAAGCAAAAGAGAAGAATTTTTAACAGAAAATGTGATTACCGATTTTTCAAACAAAACAGATTTAAATTTTAAATAAAAAACAATTCAGTTTGACCAAAAAATCCGAAATTCCAACAAAATGCTTAACTTTTTAGCAAGAAAGGATACATTTAAAAAATTGTTTAATTTTCAAAAAAGCAGTTGAAGTTTGAAAAGATTAGTTTTCTACCAAAATGCTGAATCTGAATAACGATCTAAAAAAAAAACAGTGTCATTTACGACCCGAGAATATTATATTAAATAGTCTTTTTGGTTTCTAATTCAGCTAATTTTCCTGAGATTTTATTATTGTGTTGAAAATTGAATTATTTTTTTGAAAATATCACCCTTTAGTTAAAAATTAATTTTTTATGTTAAAGGTTTAACATCAACGTTTTTAAAACTATGTATTTTTGGTAGAAAATTCCTCTTCTAGTTTTAAAATTTGATTATTTTATTACGAAGTTCTAAGTTGCAATGCGCGAGTACTCAGTAAAGTATACTGCGTAATATTATGCATTGTGCTTGGAATGAAGGGTACCGATTTAGGAAAAAGGGTAATGCGAATTAACCCTCGAAAACTCTTATTGGAGAGTATTTCCGTTTGATAAATGGGAAGGGGGGAGTTGAAAGGGGAAATAATTTTGTTGGCCCACCGTAATGCGGCTGTTCCCAAACAGACTACAGGTATCTCCCCCTTTTTTCATTTGCTCTGCCGCACGTTTGTGTAATACTAAAAGGCAAAAATCAAAAACAATATTAGAATTTTTAACAAAATTGTCCAATTTTCTACAAAGGAGAATTACTGTTAAACGAAAGAAATGAATTTTTCACAACAAATTTGATGTTAGATTTGTCAAACAAAACAGGTTTTAATCTTAAATAAAAAACAATAAAAGATAACCAAAGAAAGACGAAATAAAAAAAAACATTAAAATTTTCCACCAAACAGAATACATTAAAAAAAATTATTTAATTTTCAAAAAACGAGTTGAATTTTCAAAACATTAGTTTTCTAACAAAATGCAGAATCTGCTACTAAAATACTAAAACAGGTTTTAATTAAAAATAAAAAACAATAAAACGCAACCAAAGAAAGACGAAATAAAAAAAAACACTTAAATTTTCCACCAAACAGAATGCATTAAAAAAAATTATTTAATTTTCAAAAAATCAGTCGAATTTTCAAAAGATTAGTTTTCTAACAAAACGCAGAATCTGCTACTAAAATACTGAAACTTTTGTTTGAAAACTAATTTTCAACTAAAAAATAACGGGTTTCAAAAAAACAGTTTCATTTACGACCCAAGAATATTATATTAAATTATATTTTTGGCTGGTAATTCATCTCGTTTGTTTAAAGATTTTATTATTCAGTTGAAAATCGAATTATTTTATTGCAAATGCCACCCTATGGTTAAAAGTTCATTTTTTAAGTCAAAGGTTCATCATCAAAGTTTTTAAAATTATTACTTTTTTGGTAGAAAATTCACCTTCTGGATTGGAAATTCAACAACTTCATTACGGACTTATATGCCGCAGTGCGCGAGTACTTAGTCAAGTATATTGCGCAATATGATGCATTGTGGTTGGAATCAAGTGTACCGATTTAGTAACAAGGCTAATGCGAATCAACCCTCGAAATCTGTTACAGGAGTCTATTTCCCTTTGATTAAAGAGTAAGGGGAGGGGGGGGGGGTGGAGAGTTAAAAAAAAAATTTATTCTACCTTAATGTGGCTGTTCCCAAAGAGGCTACAGGTATCTCTCCTATTTTTTTTCATTTGTCCTGCCGCGCGTAAAGATTATACTAAAAGGCAAAAATCGAAAACAATATTAAAGGTTGAAGGTGGGTTGGAGTTGGATCTAGTGGTGGTATAAATTTTGTTTTCGCGGTGCTTTTAAGTAAATATTGAAATATTTCTCTCCCGGGAATCAGCGGGCTGCCGCAGACTCGTGGCGGTGGAGGAAAAGCTCCTTCAGCTGAGGGGCGGTCTTGGGTGTTGGTTGGGGCAAGAAAGGCGGGAAGGGCAAGCACCAGCAGCTAACTTTTCTCTGTAGAAGCGCTTCTGGTCGCACCCCCGTGGCGACACCACGCATAATCTAATTTGTAGTTCGGCGAGTAAAGCTCCCTCAGAGCCTCGACATAGAGGATGTACAAATTGGCTCTGTTTGATGACATAAAGCTCCCTAAATTCTGAATAGTATAGCTGCGAGGGATCAGTTATTCCCATTCGAATTCAAGACCAGGACATTGATTTCCTATTGAGGGCCTTAAAGTTCAAGGTCCACATTTTTTTCGAATTTGTTAATCATATCGCCCGGTACTGTGTTCGAATCTCCACGACCATAACATTTTTTTTGACATTATATTTATAGTTAGCGGACGTCCCATAGGGTTTAACAAGGATTTCCCATAAAAAAGACGATTTTGTAAATTTTATTCAGAATCGAAAATATTATCTAATTCAATTATTATAATTAGTTGAATTCAACTGTTTTTTATTTTTAGGTCAAATCTTCTTTGGTTGAAATATCAATCATTACATCTTTCGTTGAGAATCCATTTTTTTGAATTGAAGAATCACAATTTTAATTGAAAATTAAACTAATTGGTTTAAAATCAGCTTTTTTTGTAAAAAATTCAATTATTTGCTTAAAAATTCAACTGTTTTGGTTGAAAATTCAAATATTTTATTGAAAGACGCTTTGTCAAAAATTCAGCTTTTTGTTTGAAAATTTTTGTAATTTCTTGAAAATTTCTTTCCGTTTACTATAAAATTGATTTTAAATCTAAAAACTTAATTACTTTATGGTATATTTGGCTTTTATGGTAAAAATTAACCGTTATTTATTTAAAAATTAAAGCGATTTTTTTTGTAGAAATATGAATCGTTAATTTTTTGTTGAAATGTCAACTACTTGTTTGAAATTTTAACTATTTTGTTACAACATTCATTTTTGCGTTAAAAATTAATAATTTTAGTTGAAAATTTACATATTTTGTTGACAATTTTTTCTTTTTTTGGTTGAAACTTTATCTATGTCATTGAAGGTTGAAAACTTACATTTTTTGTTGACCATATTCTGGGTTAAAATTTCACTACATTGTTGATAATCAATTTTTTATTTAAAAATTATTTTCGGTTGAAAATTGAAATTTTAGACATCGCTTTTAAAATTATTTAATTGTTAATTGTTAAGTTACTGTGTACAATAGAACTGGCAAACATTTTAAATATATTGTTATAAAATTTTATTATTACATTTTTAGTTTATATAATAAACTTCCAAACAAGAAAGGGGATTTAAAAAAAATAGTTTAATTTTTAACTAGACTAATAAAATTCTTGATAAAACATGAATTTTTAACAAGTGTTGTAGGTGATATTTCTAAAAAAAAATATTTTAATTTTCCATAAAGAAACTGTTAATTTAGAAAAGAATTACAAATCTTTAACAAATGTTGAATTTTTTACCAAGAAAAATTGTTCCATCAGTGATGAAAAAAATCTTTTCTAAAATGTTGAGTTTTTAACATATTTTCAACAAAATATACGAATATTTAACTAAAAAAGATAAATTTGCAACCAGAAAGGTAATAATTTAATTTTACGTCAGAGAAATATGTTTTATTCACATGAAATAAAGTTTTGACGAAATAATTAAATTATCAAAGAAACAGATGAATTTAAAACCAAAAAATTAAATGTCTATGAAAAAATTTCGACGAAATGAAATAGCGACATTTTTAGAAAAATTTTATTTTTAATTAAAATGTTTTTTTTTAAATTTCAACTAAAGGAACAAAATTTGAACCAAAAGATTAATTTTCCATTGAAGACGGTAAATTATTCACGAAGAAGATTAATTTTCTTTTACAAAAGACATATTTTAATGAAAATAAAGAATTTTTTATTTAAATACTTGGATTTTCAACTGAGAAAGATAAATATTAAGCAAACATGGAATAGTGAACTTTTCAGTTAAAAAATAATTTAAAAAAATGAATTTCGAGAAAAAATAAGTGTTTTTGAAATAAAATTATTAATCATCAACTAAGAAAATGATTGTTTGACAAAGTAGTTTCATTTTTAAATGAGTAGTTGAATTTTGAAAAAGAAAAAATCTTGAGTCACTGTTTACAAAATATGAAAATCTTGAAAATATGGCATTTTAGCAAAAATTAATTTTCCACGAAACTGATTCATTTTCCACAACAAAAATGAAATTTCAAACTATGAATATTATTTTCTCACCAAAAACTAAGATTTTTCAACTAAAAATATCTATCTAAAACAAATCTTTTAAGCAAAATAGGTGAATACTCAAGCAAAGAAGAATTTTTTACCAAAAAGTTGCTTTTTCATAAAAAAAAGAAAATTCTACTCAAATAGGTGAATTTTTAAATCAAAAAGATAAATTTACAATAAAAAAATTGAATTTTTGGTTAAAAAAACGTCAGCTTACTTTTCACGATCAAAATTTGAATTTTTAAACAAGGCATAAGTTTCTCCTTAAACAGATGAATTCTTAATTAATTTTTATTTACATGTCCGAAATTGGATCCAGAAAAGATTTTAGTTCTGTTTTTAACACCAAAATGTTAAATTTGAACAAAAAGTAAATTTTTTACGAAATAGTTCAATTTTTAACAAAATGAATTATTTACCAAAACTATGATTTTTCAACATAATTGTTGAATTTTCAACCAAGAAATTGCATTTTTTCCCAAACAAAATGAAACTTGTACTAAGCAGATGAATTTTGCAAGCAAAAAGACAAATTTTCCAAAAAATAGTCGAATTTTTATCCAAAAAGATTTAAATTGACTTTTTAATACGAATATAACAATTCTAAATAAAAAGACATTCTTCTACGAAGTTTTTTAATTAAAAAAAAGGGAAATTAATATTTTAATTAATTAAAAGAATTTCAATTGATCTTATTATTAATCTTAAACAAAATGTTAATTTTCGACAAAAAGAGATGAATTTTTACCCCAAAAAGACGAATTGGTGGCCAAATAGTTAAATTAGCAACACAAAAAATATCTTTTTAAGAAAATGGTTAATTTTTGAACCGAAGAAAAAAATTTATAACGAAAAAGATAATATTCAGGAGGCTTTTTTTGCGAATTTGCAAAAATTACGTACATGTGTGAATGACCCCCCCCCCCCTCCATATTAATAATAGTTTAGAGGGGGGGGGGGATATCTCGCACTGAGTCCAGGTCGCCTGATCCATTTCCAATTAGAATGTATAATATTGCGCAATATACTCTAATGAGTACTCGCACACTGCGCTATCGTCCCACAGTGGAGCAAAGATCGTCCGTTGATAAATTAAGTTTTATAAGACTATTATTAACCGATTTTAACTTTTTTTTCTAAATATAAGCTAATAAAATATCGTATCAAACTGTCATAACCGATTTTAACATTTTTGGTTGTTTGGATTCAATAAGAACAATTTAAAATCAAATTTATTTTGAATTATACCGGCAAAAAAGAAAATATTTTGATTCAATCATAAATACCGAGAAAACTGGAGGTAGCTATCCGAAAAAGATCTGCAATAACAATTCAAATGTTGACAAATTTATTGTATTTGTTATAAACAAATAAGTTAATGATAATGGCTTCGTGGGGATTAGCTGCGATTCGTCACTTGATTCGCTCTAAATTTGAATAATGTATGGATAATGTATAATGTATAATGTATAATGTATGTAATATTTGGCTATTTCTGGATTTAAAAACTTGACTTCTTCGACGAAATTAACTTTAAATAACTAAATAAAATTTGTTTTAAGCATTTTGATGGCGGTATATAATTTATGATTGTAAACAACAATTGTTTAATTATAATTTAACATTTTATGTACTTATAAATAAAATATCGCCTGCCCGGCGGACTATACCAGCATATCTATATGTTGTTGGGGTCGCTGAATCCGAATCTAAGGTCTTAATAACCTAGTTCGCTTATATTTTTTTTTCTCGAAAAAACCCAAAATAGGCTTAAAAATGACGACAACGTCTATTTTGCGTTTTTCGATAGAATATAAGCCAACGGGTTTATGTGGACAACGGATTCGGATTCAGCGACCCCAAATACTTATAGATATGCTGATTAAAATCACCGGGGATAAGGAATTTCTTGCAAAAATATACATGAGAAATCGGTGTTTTTGTCAATTTTAGGTCTATTTTTGCATTTTTCGAAAAAATATGAGTCAACTGCGTTATCTTGACATCGGATTCGGATTCAGCGACCCTTAAAACAAAGAGATTCTGAAATAATCATGAGGTTCCTAATTTTTAAAAATTAACATAGCAATAAACGAATTTTTCTGACGACAAATGCCTGAATAATTCATTTGTTTATTAAATTTATTTTTAATAATAACAAGAAAAGTCTTAAGATCCTTGTTATCATTAAAATCTTTATATAATGTAAATCTATGAAACGTCGACAATTACAACAATTTTCTTATCATTGACGAGCACCGGAAACCTCAAATAGAAAAAATTGTCATTTTTTTCGTCATATTTATTTATTTATAAAAAATTAAAAAACTAAGTTAAAAATCAGGTTTGGAAACTTGCTTTAAAATTTTAGCTGCTTGAAAAAAAAATCCAAATCGGTCTACAGGTTCAGCCGGAATTGTATTTTGAATAAAAAAATCTACTTTTTCCCGAATGTGGAAGTAGTTCAAAGAATTACAAAACCGGAACGGCTTCTATCGGAGCTTGAGTGTAATCTTATTTCTAAAAAAATTTTCTTATCTGGTGTCCTTTTAGATTAGCTCAGCCTCCTAATTCTGTAATAAATACATTATTTAAACAAAAATTTTAACTTTTATTCCTTGCTTCCATCCATCTTTCTGGTTAAATCAAATATTAATTATTAATTATTATTGACTAATTGTCTGTTAAAGCTCTTGTGGTTTAAATTTTTGAAATGAATAATTTAGTTTTTAATTTTGACCAGAACTAATCACTATGCAAGATTTGACTCTCGTAGTTAATTAAATTTCGCTTAACTCTTTTTAACGAGAGTCTACAGTAATCACCCTTGTTGAGGACGTCTTTTACGTCTTCCGCTCCTACCCTTAAAATGTAAGTATGCACAAAGCCAAGGAAGGATCTTATTTAAATCAATTATTCAAGTCGCGAGGAAACGTTCGTGTCTCCGCGTTTCGCGCTCGAATAAAAATATTTAAAAGATAGCACTCCCTTTTTTTTCTTTTTTTTTTCTCGACTCTCTTCAGTCTCTCAAAGCGCGGAGAATTTTATGGTCCAAGCAACGTGCTTTATCCCATGTTGTATACAGAGACCTATAAAATTACTCCCTGACTCCCGAGCATAATCTCTTTGGAACTACATCATACAAAACACCAGAATGATGTGCTCTGAAAATTAATTTCCTGACGTCCTTAAAAAAATTATGGCAGTATAATTGCAGTTTTTTTAATCAGAATTTTTCAAGAAAAAAAAAGGAATCTACATGGAGAACACGAGTAAGAGAATAGGTGAATTTAAAATCAAATAGATATGTTTTCAAACAAAAGATTTAAATTGAAGTAAAAATCAGTTTTATTTTTAATTAGAAAGGTTTAATTTTTAAACAACAGGTACGAATTTTTAACAACAAAAAAAAAGACCTAAACAAAATAATTAAATTTCTAGGAATATGTTGAAATTTTTAACCAAACAGTTGAACTTTAAAATGTAAAAAATTTAAATTAAAAGTTTATTCTTGAATTCAAAAGAGGGCATTTTTAACAAAACACTTAAATTTTTAGAAGCATTGTTAAATTCTCAATTAAGAGTTTTATTCTCAAATGCAAAAGAATGAATGTTAAAAAAATTTAAATTAAAAAAAAAGAATAATTAAACAAAATAATTACATTTCAAGAAAAATAGTTAAATTTCTGGATGAATAGTTAAATTTTCAAGCGTAAAAGATTTTTCAACAAAATAAGTTAATTTTTACTAGAAAAGATCAATTTTATAATAAAAATGAAATAGCTAAATTTTTAGTAAAAGAAATTAATTTTCAACTAAATAAATTAACTTTACAACCAAAAGAAGACATGTTTAAAAAACATAGAGGAATATTCAACTAAAAAAGATAAATTTGCAACCAGAAAGGCAATAATTCAATTTTACGATAAAGAAATACGTTCTATTCACAAGAAATAAATTTGTAACAAAATACTAAAATTATCAAACAAACAGATGGATTTAAAACAGAAAATTAAATATCTATACAAAAAATTTTCGTAAAATGAAAAACGAATCCCTTTTAACAAAACAGATGAATTGTTAATTAAAAAAGATACATTATCAACAAAAAATATAATAGTTAAATTTTTATTTAAAGAAATAAGTTTTTAAGCAAGTTAAGTAAATTTTCAACCAAAAATATGAATTTTCACCCAAAAGATTAAATATGTATCAGAAAAAAACTTCGACAATGAATGTAGCTCAATTTTTTTGTAAAAAAATTAATTTGAATCAAAAAACTAATTCTCGACCAATGAAAGAATAATTTTCAACAAAGTAAATCAATTTTCAACTAAATATTTTTATTTTTAATCGAATTGACAACCAAAACGTGAATTTTTCACTAAGGAGATTGATTTTCTTTCACAAAAGACATATTTTGATGCAAATAAAATTTTTTGGATTTAAATAGTTGGAATTACAACTTAGGAAGATAAATATTAAGCAAACAACGAAAAGTGAATTTTTCCATTTAAAAAAATTTTTAAAACATGAAATTCGAGCAAAAAATATTTTAATTAAAAAAAATTAAACAAAAGAATTGCATTTCTAGATAAATGTTAAATTTCTAGGAAAATAGATAAATTTTAAAACAAATAGTTAAATTTTCAAGCGCAACAGAATAAAATTTAGCCAAATATGTTTTATTTTTAACCAAGTGGTTTATTCTTAAATTCAAGAGGACGAATTTTAAACAAAACAAAATTTAATCTAAAAAATGAATTTTACAAAATAATTAAATTTCTAGGAAAATAGTCGAATTTTTAACGAAACAGTTGAATTTTCAAACGTGAAAGATAAAAATTGAAACCGTGACGTTGAATTTTCTACCGAGAGGTTTATTCTTAAATTCAAAAGGGCGAATTTCTAGAAAAAAAAATGTATGGAAAAATAGTTCAATTTTAAGCCAAATAGTTGAATTTTCAAACATAAAAAATGAAAAGCTCACAAAAATCTTCTTAAAAAAATGGAAGTTAGTTATTTACAGATAATTGCATAGAAAAATTAAGTTTTTACCTCTAAAAATAACCAAATATATATCTTGGTAAATAGTTAAATTTTGAAGCAATAAATAGTTAAAATTTCAAACATAAAAGATTAAAATGTAACCAAAGACATTTAAGCTTCAACCAAATAGTTTATTCTTAAATTCAAAATGACAAATTAAAAATAATTTAATTACCAAGAAAAATTATTTTAACAAAACAATTAAATTTCTAGAAAAATAGTTGAATTTTCAACCAAGAGTTTTATTCTTAAATTCAAGAGGGTAAATTTTCAAGAACACATTTTAATTTAAAAAATAATAATAATTAAACCAAATAATTAAATTTCTAGAAAAATATTTAAAGTCTAAAGCAAACAGTTGAATTTTCAAAAGCAAAAAATTAACATTCAGCCAAATATGTTGAATTTTCAAACAAGTAGTTTATTTTTAAATTCAAAAGAACGAATTTTTGAAAAAAAATTTTTCAAAGAACAAGAACAATTATATTTTTTAACTAAGAGTTTTTTGTTCTTAAACTCAAAAGGACACATTTATAACAAAAAATTTAAATTAAAATTTTTTTAAAAATAATAAATGTATAGGAAATTATATTAATTTTGAACCAAATAGTTGAATTTTCGAACATAAAGGATTAAAATTCAGCCAAATATGTTGAATTTTCAAGCAAGCAGATCATTCTAAATTTCAAAAGGACGAATTAAGAAAAAATTTAATTTGAAAGGAAAATAATTTTTAAAAATAATTAAATGTCTAGGTAAATAGTTGAATTTTCAAACATGCGGTTCATTCTTAAATTCAAAAGGACGAATTTATGAGAACAATTTAAAATTTTTTAAAATTAAACAAAATAATTAAATTTCTAGGAAAATAGTTAAATTTTGAACCAAATATTTGAATTGTCGAACATAAAGGATTAACTTTTAGCCAAATATTTTTAATTTCCAAGCCAGTAGTTTATTCTTAAATTCAAAAGGACGAATTTTTACCAACAATTTAATATTAAAAAAAGAAATTATACAAAATAATTAAATGTCTAGGAAAATAGTTAAATTTTGAACAAAATATTTGAATTTTCAAACATAAAGGATTAACTTTTAGCCAAATATGTTAAATTTTCAAGCCATCAGTGTATTCTTAAATTTAAAAGGATGAATTTTTAGCAACAAATTTTAATTTAAAAAAAAAAGAAATACACAAAATTATTAAATATATAGGAACAGAGTTAAATTTTGAACCAAATAGTTAAAATTTCAAACTTAAAAGATTGAAATGTAACCAAGGACGTTGAATTTTCAAACAAATAGTTTATTCTTAAATTTAAAGGAAAAATTTTTAATAAAAAAAATTAATTAAGAAAAAGAAGAGCTGAACAAAAACAATCAAATTTCTAGAAAAATAGTTGAATTTTCAACTAAGAGGTTTATTCTTAAATTCTAAAGGACGAAATTTTATTAAAAAATTAAAATAAATAAAATTAAAGAAAATAATTAAATGTCTAGAAAAAGATTTAAAATTTGAACCAAATAGTTGAGGTTTTTGAGGTTTTTTTCCTAGGAAAATAGTTTAATTTTTAACGAGATAGTTTAATTTTCAAACGTGAAAGATTAAAATTTAAACTTTGATATTGAATTTTCAACCAAATCGCTTATTCTTAAATTCAAAAGCACGAATTTTTACATCAAATTTAAACTGAAAAAAAAGAATTAAACAAAATAATTAAATGTCGAGGAAAACAGTCAAATTTTGAACCAAATATTAAATTTTTCAAATGTAAAAGATTAAAATTTAACCAAATATATTGAATTTTAAACCAAGTGGTTTATTGTTAAACTTAAAAGGACGAATCTTTGACATAAATTTAAATTAAAACAAAAAATTAAACAAAATAATTAAACGCAAAAAATACTTCAATTTTCAACCAAATAGCTGAATTTTCGAACGTTAAAAATTAAAATGCAACTAAAGATGTTGAATGTTCAACCAAATAAGTTATCCTTGAATTCGAAAAGATGAATTTTTAACAAAAAATTTCAACAAAAATAATTAAATTTTTAGGAAAATGATTGAATTTTCAATTAAGCAGTTTGTTCTTAAATTTAAAAGAACGAATTTTTAACCAAAAATTCATAATTGAAAAAAAAGAAATAAACAGAATAATTAAATGGCAAGAAAACTAGCTGAACTTCGAACCAAATAGTTGAATTTTCCAATGCAAAAAATTTAAATGCAACCATTTTCAAATGTCAACCAAAAAGGTCAATTTTGAATTTACAAGAAAGAGGTTTTGACCAAAAGAGACAAAAAAAAACGATAAAGGATCAAATAAACAAATTTTTTTTAATATTTAAAATTTTAACCAAATAGTTAAATTTTTAAACAACAGGGACAATTTTTTAACAACAACAAATACGATTTAAACAAAATTATTAAATTTCTAAGAAACTATATTTTTAACCAAACAGTTCAACTTCAAAACGCAAAAGATTTAATAAGTAACCAAAGTCATTGAATTTTCAACAAAATAATTTATTCCTAAATTTAAAAGGACGAATGGTTAACAAAAAAATGAATTAAACAAAATAATCAAATGTTTATGAAAATTGTTGAATTTGTGAACCAAAAAGTTTAATTTTCAAACGTAAAAGATTAAAATTTAGCCAAATATGTTGAATTACAAACCAAGTGCTTTATTTTTTAAATCAAAAGAAAAATTTTTTTGACAAAACAGTTAAATTAAACAAAATGATTAAATATTTAAGAAAATACTTAAAGTTGTAAAAAAAAATTAAAAAGGCAAACATAAAAAATTAAAATTCAATCAAAGACGTTAAATTTCCGACCAAGCAGTTCATTCTTAAATTCAAAAGAACGAATTTTCTTAAAAAACAGTTGAATTTTCAAAAAAAAATAATTAAACAAAATAGTTAAATTTCCAGGAAACTGTTTCAATTTTTAACCAAATATTTGAATTGGCAAACATAAAAGATTAAAATTCAATCAATGACGTTGAAATTTCAAATAAAGTAGTTTATTCTTAAATTCAAAAGAAGGAATTTTTAACAAACCAGTTGAATTTCACAAAAAAATTAATGAAATAAAATATTCAACTTTTAATTAAATAGTCCAACTGGAAAACATTAAAGATTAACATTCAATTAAGGAAGTTGAATTTTTAACCAAGTAGCTTATTCTTAATTTTTAAAGAACGAATTTTAACAAAATACTTCAATTTTGACGGAAAATTAATTTAAAAAAATATTAAATTTCAAGGAAAATACTTTAAAATTAACCAAATAGTTCAATTGGCGAGCATAAAAGATTAAAATAACCTAATGATGTTAAATTTTAAGCCGAACCGTCTATTCGTGAATCCAAAAGGACGAATGAAAAAAATGACAAATAAATTTAAAAAAAAAATAATTTAACAAACTAATCAAATTTAGAGAAAATTAGTTAAATTTGTAACAAAATAGTTGAATTTCAAACGTAAAAGAAAAAACTTCAACCAAAAAACAATTCCACTTTCAACCAAAAAGTGAAATTTTTATTTTGCAAGAACAAATTTTTGACAACAAAAAATACAAAATAATTAAAGTTGTAAAAAATAGTTGAAATTACAAACGAAAAATTATTATTAGGCTAGAAAAAAATTTTGAATTTTAAATAAAATAAATGGAGTTTTATTCCGCAAGCATGAATCTTTAATTAACGAGAAACGATATAAACAAAATAATTAAATTTCGAAGAAAATAGTTAAATTTTTAACATAATGGTATAAATTTTCAAAAGCAAAATATTAATATTCAAACAAGGACTTTGCAATTTTTATTTTAAATGGAAGAATTTTCAACAAAAAGGTACAATAAAAAGGAAAAGTGAATTCAACAAAATAATAAAATTTCTAAGAAAATATTGAAATATTTAACCAAATAGATAAATTTTCAATTAATAAGGAATAATTTTTAACAAATATTTGAATTTAAAAGAAGAATTAAACAACAGAAATTCCATTTCTAAGAATATATTTGATTTTTTTAACCAAATTGTTAACGTTGCTAATATAAAAGATTAAAACTAAACCAAAAGCAGTTGAATTTTAAACTTCATAACTCAATTTATAATACAAAAGGACAAATATAAAAACATAAAGATGTAAGCAAAATAATTAAATTTATAAGAAAATAGCTAAATTTTCTACCTAATAGTTGAATATTTAAACCAAATAATTTCATATTTAAAAGAATAGTCAAATTTTTATTTCAAGAGGACAAATTTGGATCGAAAAAAGTCGACTTAAAAAAAATAAATATATACTAGTAATTATATTTTCAAACAAATAAATATATTTTCAATCCAAAATTTTTAACGAAACAGTTGAAAAGACTTTAAACAAGTAGTCAAATATTTGAAAAAAATAATTTTATATTTAAAAAAATAGTCGTACATTCAACAAATGATAAATGTTCAACAAACAATCGAAATTGCAACATAAAAAACGAAATGTTATAGAAAGAACTGACTTTCAAAACGAATAAAATTTTTGCAATAAGAACTTTTGTTTTCGATGAATTTTCAAATTAAAAATATATTTTTTTAACCAAATTAAATTTTATTCTAAATAGTTAAAATTTTTACCAAGTTGTTGAATTTTCAAGTTAAAAAGACGACATTTCTACTAAAAAGATAAATTCCTAATCCGAAAATATGAGTTTTTAACCATAATTTATTTACAGCCAAACAGTTGAGTTTTCAAGTATATTAAAGAATCTTTAAAAAAAATTAAATTGTTAACCATAATTTAAACTAAAAAATAGTTGAGTTTAACAAAAAAGACGAATTTCTAACAAAACAACTAAATATCTAACCAAACAATACTATATCTAAAAAAGAAAATTTTTTAAGAAAATTAATTATTTGTAAATTCAACTATTTGGTTAAAAATGTGTCGTTTTCTGTTAAACGTAATTTACTTTTAATGCGAATTTCAATATTTAACTTTTCGTTAAAATCTTATCTTTTTCACTTAAAAATTTAACCATGTATATGAAAATCAACATTTTTTAAATTTGCAAACAAATTTTTTAATTCTTTTTTTAATCACTATCCAAAGCCGATTTTGAAAACCAATGAAATTTTCTTCTCAAAATTCTCAGTCAATTTTCACAAAATTGGCGACCTTTTTTACAAAAAATTTTATTTTTCCACATTCACAAACTTCTACATCCATTTTCGCCAATTTTAATCCATTTTTTACAAATAAAAAATGGTTATTGCCTTCTTCTAAAAATTCCCGTTTTTGCGATCAGAAGCTTTTGTTTTTAATGATTAAACTTGTAATACAAATTTTATATTTTAATTAAAAATTGTATTTAACTATTAGAATGAAAAACTAGTTTGTCATAATAATAATTTTTTTCTTTGTCTACATCCTATATATATGTAGCTTGGACCTCCCGATGCAACCTCCCAACAAGTTTAATGTTCGCATGAAACTTTTAATTGCCCGACCAGTCTTACAAATTACTAACAGATGGGGCCTGCTTTCTCCGTAAAAATAACGGCGCTATGGAAAAACTCTTCTACATGCCAATGAAGCATTTTCTTGCTTATAATCGATTACGTGGTTTCAGGCACTTGCACCATCCTCTCAACTAAATTTCCCCATCTAAAGATATTTTCATTTAAATTTCACAAAAGTTAAATCGAATTTTAGTCCTCTGTTGAATAACCACCTAAAGTTTTTTTTTTAAATTCTCCTCTCTTTTATAATGGCTAAGTCCTTAAAATATTGTATCAGTTACCTATCTTTCCTCTATCTTCTTACCCATAGAAGAATCTTATTTTTATTTCTTCCTTATTTCTTAAAATATATTCCTATAATAAACACCATCTCGTCTTTATTTTTTCCATCAGGTCTCTTATCACATATCTTCCACCTCTATCCTTTAATTCTGAACTCTTCTATAAATAACACTCTTTTTCTGCTGTTGCTTTTTCCATTCCTTTTCTATTCTTTCCTGTTATACATTCCTATCTCACATCACTATTCCTCCCATTGGTCTGTTTTTTTATACTCTTAGCATTTTGAACCCTTCCTCTGTAACCTCTTGTTCACATTTTCCTCACTCTTTGCCATTCATCTCAATCTAGCCACATCTATATAATTACTAGCACCTCTTATTGTTCCAAATTTTGCATATATTTCCTGTCCATTCTTTCCAAGCCTACCACTTTATAGCAATATTACTATTTATTGTGTTCCTCTCCTCTTCCTTTCTTTCCTAGTCTGCCTTTATTTCACATTCTACTAACTCGTTAGTCTTTCATCCCGAGCTCCCTATATACCGCCTGTCTCAGTTTTCTCTCTTCCTTATCTCTTAAAGCGTTTTCTAATTTACCCTTATCTCTATTTACATACACTACATCTACAACCTCTATTCTTCTATCTTTATCACTTCTATAACTAATCCTCATTTTTATTCTGTTTTGTCTTACATCCCTTGTTTATCCTTCCCTGTTACGAATTCCTATCCTACCTTCATCACTATTCCTCCCATTGGTGTACTTTTTTTATTCTTATTTATTGCCTACTGAACCCGTCCTCAATATCCTCTTGGTAACATTTCCCTTACTCTTTTTTCCAAGTCTACTATTTATTAGTACTATATACTATTACTATTTATTTTTTACTTTCCTGTGCCTTTCTTTCCTAGTCTCCCCCTCATATATCTTCTATCTATCTTCTTTTATACTTAACCCACTTTCCTTTTTCGTTATTTTCCTTAACTTCTACTTATTTATTTCCTCGCGTCTCCTTTCCTCAATTCTTTTTGAGATTTAAAATTTACCCCTTAAAGTTTTTGATTAATTCACCTCACATTTTTAATTGCCAACTTCTCAGGATTTTTTGCGTTACACATCTTTCCTCTATTTTTATACCCACCCAAATATCTATTTTTGACACTTCTTATTATTTAAAACGTTCTATAATTTGTTCTTATTGACATGTACATTCAACACATCTTCGAATTTTGAACGTGTCCTCTGTAACCTCTTGGTAACATTTCCCTTACAGTTTGTCAATCCTCTTAGTCCAGCAACTTCTATATCATAACCAGCACATACTATTGTTCAAAATTTTTTTTTCTAAATTCCCTATCCTTTCTTTCCAAGTCTACTACTTTTTTAATACCATTAACAACTACTATTTATTTCTCTCCTATTCCTTTCCTTCCTGGTCTCCTGTCACTTCAATTTTTACTAAATCTTTGACCTTTAATCCCGAATCCACCATATACGTTCTATCTCTCTTCTTCCATACTAAACCCACTTTCCTGTATCGTTATTATCCTTAACACATACTTATTCACTTCCTACCATCTCTAATCCTGTATTCTTTTCAAGCTTTAAAATCTTCACCTAAATTTTGTGTTTTAAATTCTCCTCACTTTTATAACTGCCAACTCCTTAGCATTTTTTGTGTCTTGCAAATCATTTCTATATCTTATTACACATATATCTTCCTTAAAATTTAAAACGCTCTATAGTGTCTCTCTATCTCCTTCTACATACACCACATCTTCAACCTTTAGCTTCCTATCTTTACCTCTTCTATAACTAATCTTCATTTTTATTCTGCTATTTCTTCCATCTCTTGTTAATTTTTCCCTGTTATGTACCCCTATCCTACTCTCATTACTATTCCTTCCATTGTTTTTCCTTTTTTATTCTTACTCTTCCCATTTTGAACCCTTCCTCTATATACTTTTGGTAACATTTCCATTACTCCTACTCCCTAATCCTATTCATTTTTAGTACTATAAACTGTTACTATTTCTTTTTACTCACCAATTCCTATCTTTTCTTGTATACCTTCTATCTGTCTTCTTCTATACCCAAACCTCTTTCCTCTTTCATTATTTTCGGCAACTTATACTTATTTATTTCCTCCCATCTCCAATCCTCTATTATTTTCGAACTTTAAAATATTTACCATATATATTTTTTCTAATAATAAGCTTTTTATTTGGAATTTCAACTTTTTCGTTGAGAATTCTTGAATTTGATTAAAAATTCTTTTTGTTTGATAGTAACTTAATCTTTTTGTTTTAAAATTCATCCCTTCTAGTTGAAAACTCCACTCTTTGTTTCAGAGTTCTCAAATTTTATAAAAAATTCATCATTGTTGGTACTAAATGAGCTTTTTTCTTTACTAATACATCCTTTTAGTAAAGAATGTAGCAACAAGACTTTCAAATTGAACTACTTTTTCAAAAATTAAAAAATTTCTCTCTTTTATAAAAATTAAACTTTTTGGTTGACAATGGTTGAATCACATTAAAAATTCACCTTTTTGGTAGTAAATTCGTCTATTTGTTTAAAAATTCGACGCTTTTAGTTGTCAGTTCACGATTTTGGTTGGCAAAACATGTATTTTGTTGATAAACTTTATTTTTTCGGTAGAAAATTAAGGTTTTGTTTAAAAATTTTACTTTTTATTTGGAATTCTTGAATTTGATTGAAAATTCGTCTTGTTTCCTCTGTTTAAAAATTCATGTTTTTTGGTGCGAAATTCTAATTTTTCATTGACAATTGAACTTTTTGGTTGAGTGTTTTTGAATTTTTTGAAGTATTTTTGTGTTTTATTGAAAATTTCTCTCTTCTGTCAGAAAATTAATCGCTCAGTTTAAAAATTCATGTTCTTTGGTGAAAAATTCTACTTTTTAATTGACAGTTCAACATTTTGGTTGAGTGTTTTTGAATTTGGTAGAAAATTGTGTTCCTTTTCGGCAGAAAATTAATTTTTTTGTTTAAAATTTTAACTTTTTGTTGGAGTATTCTTGTCTTTTATTGTAAATTTGTCTTTTTTGATAGTAAATGAATGGCTCAGTTTAAAAAATTTATGTTTTTTGTTGCATAATTTTATTTTGTTCATTGACAATTGAACTTTTTGGTTAAGTGATTTTAAATTCTGTTGAAAGTTGTTCTTTTTGGTAAAAAATTAATCTCTTTGTTTCGAAATTCATCTTTCTGGTAAAAATTCTTTTTTTTTGATTGGCAATTCAGCTTTTTGGTTGATATTTTTAATTTGCTTAAAAATTCGGTTCGTTCGGTAGCAAATTAATATTTTTGTTCCAAAATTTAGCTTCTTGTTTGACTGTTTCTGATTTTGGTTAAAAATTCAGCTTTTTCGATAGAAAATAAATTTTTTTCTTCAAAAATTTAACTTTTTGTTGGAAGATTCTCCAACTTGATTAAAAATTCGTCTTTTTGGTAGTAAATTAATCTCTTGGTTTAAAAATTTATGTTTTTTAAAGACAAATTCTACTTTTTTATTTAAAAATTCAACTTTTTGGTTGACTTTTTTTTTAATTTAGTTAAAAATTCGGTTTTTTCGGTCAAAAATTAATTTTTTTGTTTGAAAATTTAACTTATTATTGGAAGATTCTCCAATTTTTTTGGAAATTCGTCTTTTTTGGTAGTCAATTAATCTCTTTAATTAAAAAATCATATTTTTAATAAAAAATTATATTTTTTCAATTGGCAATTTAACTTTTTGGTGAAGTGATTTTTAATTTGCATTAAAAGTCGGTTTTTTGGTAGAAAATTAATTTTTTGTTTAAAATTTTGACTTTTTGTTGGAGTATTCTTGTATTTTATTAAAAATTGGTCTTTTTTATAGTAAATTAATCGCTCAGTTTAAAAATTTATGTTTTTTGCTGAAAAATTATACTTTTTAATTGACAAGTTAACTTTTTTGTCGAGTATTTTTTAATTTGGATAAAAATTCTTTTTTTTCAGTAGAAAATTAATTTTGTTGTTTAAAATTTTTACTTTTTGTTGGAGTATTCTTATATTTATTGAAAATTTACCTCTTTGGTAGTAAATTAATCGCTCAGTTTAAAAATTCTTTTTTTTTTGTGAAAAATTCTACTTTTTAATTGAAAATTTAACTTTTTGGTTGAGTGTTTTTGTATTCGGTTAAAAATTGATCTTTTTTGGTAAAAAATTAATCTCTTTGTTTCAAAATTCATCTTTCTTTCTAGTAAAAATTATATTTTTTTAATTGATAATTAAGTTTTTTGGTTGAGTAATTTTGAATTTGCTTAAACATTCAGTTTTTGCGGTAGAAAATTAATATTTTGGTTCCAAAATTTAGCTTTTCGTTTGAGTGTTTTTGATTTTGGTTTAAAAGTTAGCTTTTTCGGTACAAAATTAATTTCATATTTTTTGATAAAAAATTCTACTCTTCTAATTTATAATTGAACTTTTTGGTTGAGTGTTTTTAAATTTGGTTAAAAATTCGAGTTTTGCGATCGAAAATTAATATTTATATTTTCAAATTTAACTGTTTGTTTGGGAATTCTGGGATTTTATTGAAAATCATCTCTTTTTGTTGTAAATTTGACTTTTGGTTTAGAAATTTGTATATTTTATTGATAATTTGTCTTTTTTGGTATTCAATTAATCTCTTTGTTAAAAAAATCCTTGTTTTTGGTTCAATTATTTTCTTAATTAAAAATTCAACTTTTTGGTTGAGTATTTTTGAATTTAGTTAAAAATTCGTGTTTCGCGATCGAAAATTAATATTTTTGTTTGAAAATTTAACTGTTGGTTTGGGAATTCTGGGATTTTATTGAAAATCATCTCTTTTTGTTGAAAAATTAATCTTTTGGTTGGAAATTCAACAATTTAGTTTGAAAGTTGAATTACTTTCTTAAAAATAAGAAAACCAATTTCCTTTTTTTTAATACAACTGTTTGGTTAGGAATTATTAAATTTTATTTAATATTTGTCTTTTTCGGCAGAAGATTAATCGTTTTGTTTAAAAAATCATCTTTTTGATAAAAATTTAAAAACTCGGTTTTAAAGCTAAATTGTTTTCTTAACAATAAATTTTTTGGGTGCCGACGTAAAGTTTTAGTTAAAAATTCATCTCTTTTGTTGGAAATTGAACTTTTTTTTAATTTGTATTTTTTTTATGTTAAAAAATCACTTTTGTTATTGAGAATTTACCTATTGCATTGCGGGTCCAAAATGGATCTTTTTTAGTTGAAAATTCAACTTTTTTGGTTGAGAATCCTTGAATTTTATTTAAAATTTGTCTCTTTTTAGTAGAAAATTATTCTCTTTGTTTAAAAATTCATCTGTTTTGGTTATCAATTCTGCTTTTTAATTAAAAATTGAACTGTTTTTTAAAGTGTTTTTAAAGTTGGTTAAAAATTTGTTTTACTCCGTAGAAAATGAATATTTTTGTTTAAGAATTTTTAAATGTTATTGAAAATTTGTCTATTTTTGGTGGTAAATTAATCTCTTTTTTTCTTCAAATACATCTTTTGGTTGAAAATTTCCCAATTTGGTTTTAAAGATGAACTACTTTCTTAAAAATAAGAAAACAAATTTCTTTCTTTTTTCTTAAAAATACAACTTTTTGTGAAGTATTAGTGAATTCTATTGAAAATTTGTTTTTTTCGACAATTTTTTAACCTTTTTCTTGAAAATTCATTTATTTGGTTGAAAATTTAACAACTAGATTTTTAATCGAATTTAAATCGATACCTTACTCCTTCTTTCACTTTCATGATTTTCATTTAGATTTCACAAAATTTGAATGGAATTTACTTCTTTTAAAAAATTCACTTAAAGTTTCTTTTTTTCATTCCTTCTCACTTTTATAATTGCCATCTCCTTATCATTTTCTATAAATTATAGATCTTTCCTCTATTTTATTACCTATACTAGAAATTAATTTTTATTTCTTCCTGATCTTTAATTAGAAACATGGTAATTAAATTAGAATTAAACTCTTAAGAATTCCGACGAGCAGTCTGTTATCTCTCAATCATAGATTCTTTGGCGAAAGGCGACTGTCTTCGAGTGATCATTAATGTCTTCTGTTATTGTGACATGGGTGCTTTTCAGGTTCACAGCACGCGACCAATATCAGATGTCCCACTGTGCGATATAATTTATTGTTTAAATAATTTATTATTCAAATAAATTATTAAAAGTTACGATTCACAAGAATTGTTAACGTTAATAAATTTTATGGAAAAGTTCAAATATAGTAATTTGGTGTTTTATAAATCTTCACTTATGGTATTTGTTGTCAATAATTAATAAAAAATTCAATAAGATTTTTGTCAGAGACCCGAAAAATTCCAATGAAATCATTTTTACTAATATCAAATATTTTTTTGGTCTTGAATTTAGATCTTCCTTTTTTTAAATTTTTTCAAACGGATTTCAAATCGAGACTCAAGAAACCCTAGAAATTAATTTTTTTAATTTGAGGAATTTAAATAAGGTCAAAGTCAAATTTAAAATACCTTAATATAAAACCAAGAATTCAGCGACCAGATTTGGATAATCACCATAAAATGTTCTAATTGCAATTTGAAAAAGATAAAAAATTTCCTAAAAAATAAAATAAAATTTCTTTTTTTTTAACCAAAATAAAAAAGAGTAAGGAAAAATGATAATTTCTTCCCTCTTTGTTATTTTTGTTAAAGAAAAAAAGAAATTTTTTTCTTCTTGAGGAACATTTTTCTATTTTTTCAAATTGCTGTAGAAACGGTTTATGGTGGTTGTCAAAATTAATTTGGATTGGAATCGTATATTTTTGTACTTTTTTGGTCTCGATTTCACAACCACAATTTTTTTTAATTTGCAATACACAATTCGATATCAGAAACTAAAAAAAAAACCGAAAAGTCATTTCGACGGAAATATATTTTTTAGATCTACAGTTTGATTTTGAACCAGCCATTTTTTCACTATTTTGAAAATGGATTTGAAATCGGTTTTTCAAAAAAGCACTAGAACATTGTTTCTAACTAAATTGGATATTTTTTTAATTCTTTGGTTTTGATTTTTTATCCACCATTTTCTTTAAAAAATTTGAAAAACGGATTTGAAATGAAAAACCCAAAAGAGCTCGAAAAAATCATTTCCACTGGAATCGAATATTTTTTTTACTTTTTTCTGGTTGATTTTGAAGTCGCTATCTTTTCCATATTCGTAATACAAATTCGAAAACGGAGACAGCCGAAATTTCGAAATTTGTTTTAAAATCAATTTTTCTCGATTTCAAATCCGTAATTTTTTTGAATTCTGGATAGGGATTCCAAGTCAGAGACCCCCCCCCCCCTCCCCAAAACATAAAAAATTAATTAAAAAATTTAAATTAATTCAAACTTTTTGGATACTTTCATTTGATTTTGAATCCGTCATTACGTTTTTGAGTGTTCTGAAAACAGATTCCAAAAAACCTCTGAAAAATCATTTTTGCTTTCAGGAAATATTTTTTTAGTTCTTTGATCTTTTAATTTTTATCCACATTTTTTTAAATTTCTGAAACGGATTTAAAAAGGAAACCCCCCAAAAAATCTCGAAATAAGGGTTTTCACTCTAATCGATATTTTTTAGTTTCTTTGGGTTGATTTTGGTTTCGCAATTTTTTTTAATTCCTCAACATAAATTCAAAAACAGAGACTCAAGAAAAAAACATAAAAAATCATTTGTACTGAAATCGAATATTTTTAAAGTCTTTTGGCCTCGATTTTAGATCGTTTTTTAAAATATTTCTACAGCGGAATTAAAATCAGAGACCTACAAAATAAATAGAAAATTATTTTCGCTTAAATCGTATTTTTTAGATCTTTTGTCTTGAATTTCTGTCCACCATTTTGTTTAAAAAAATTTTGGATACGGATTTGAAACAAAAAAACCAAAAAAGCCTAAAAATAGGATTTCCACTGAAATTGAATATTTTTGTATTCTTTTGGTCTTTATTTCAGATCTG
The DNA here is from genome assembly GCF_010883055.1 of Belonocnema kinseyi. NCBI lineage: Eukaryota > Metazoa > Arthropoda > Insecta > Hymenoptera > Cynipidae > Belonocnema > Belonocnema kinseyi. The sequence continues at coordinate 13,281,806 of NC_046663.1, read as the reverse complement.
CCATTTTAATTTTTAAATTCCTAGTATGATTCGAAACCAGGGAAACGAAAAAAAACTCTCAAAAATCATTTTTATTGCAGTCGGATATTTTTTCAATTCAAATATAATATTAAAAAAATTTTATGCTTTTATTTTGGATCTGCGACTTTTTTTAAGTTTCTAAAATATATAAGAAATCAGAAACCTCAAAAACTCCTAGAAAGTCATTTTCACTCAAATCGATTTTTATTGTATCTATTTTGTATCCGCCAATTCGTTTTTGAAAATTCTAAAAACTTAATTAAAATCAGCGTTCAAAACAACCCTAGAAAATCATTTAAACTGAAATCTAAAATTTTTTAAAGTATTTTTTTTATTATGAATCTGCCATTTTGTTTTTCAAGGTTCTGGAAACATATTCGAAATGAGAGACCCAAAAATCCTCTAGAAAATCATCTTCACGAAAATTGAATTTTTTTGTCTCTATTTTGAATCCGTCAGTTCATTTTTGAAAATTCTGAAAACTTAATTGAACTCAGAGACAAAAAAAAACGTGAAAAATAATTTCCATTGTAATCTAATATTTTTCCAAATCTTCGGTTTTTTGAAAACGTCTCTTAAAACGAGAGCAGAGATTCTATAAATCCATCGAAAATTATCATCACTGAAATTTAATTTTTTTATTTCTATTTTGAATCCGCAACTTCGTTTTTGAATATTCTGAAAACGCATTCGAAATCAGAGTCAAAATCCCTAAAAAATCATTTACACTGAATTTGAAGATTTTTTATTCTGGATATTTCATTTTGTTTTTGAATGTTCTGAGAATGTAATTAAAATTGGAGTCCAAAAACCCTGGATGATCATTTGCACTTGAAACAAATATTAATTTTTTTTTTTCATTTTGGATTTGCCAATTTATTTTTGACAGTTCTGAAAAAGTATTCGAAATTATAGTTCCCGAAAATCCCCAGAAAATCATCATGACTGAAATCGAATTTTTTGCCTTTATTTTCAAATCCCTCACTTCTTTTTTGAAAATTCTGAAAATGTTATTTAAATCAGAAACCAAAAACCCTAGAAAATCGTTCAAACTGAAATCGAATTTATGATAAGAATTTTTTCTTTTATTTTGGATTTTCTAATATGTTTGTGAAGTTTCTAAAAACGCGCAAACCAGAGACCAAAAAACTCTAGAAAATAATTTGCACAAAAATCGAATTTTTTAAAAAGTTTTTTTATTTAATTTGGATCTGCCAGTTTCTTTTTGAAGGCTCTGAAAACTCATGCGAAATCAGCGACCCAAAAAACTCTTAAAAAATTATCTTCACTGTAATTAATTTTTTGTATTTCTATTTGGAATCCGCTGGTTCGCTTTTAAATATTCTGAAAACGTAATTAAAATCAGAGACCCAAAAACCCTAGAAAATCATTGACACTAAAATCGGATATTTAAAAATTTTATTTATTTTTATTTTGGCCTTTTTGATTGTGAAGGTTCTAAAAAAATATTCGAAAGCAGAGACCCCAAAAGCCCCTAGGAAACTATCTTCACTAAAATCGAATTTTTCGTCTCTATTTTGAATCCGCCACTTTGTTTTTGAAAATTGTAAAGCTTTGTTGAAATCAGAGACGAAAAAAAATTTTAAAGAAGGAGAGAGTTTTGTACAGCTCTTTTGGAATCTATCCCACTGGGTTTCCAATGCCCCATGCGAGACCATAAATCCAGATCTTTGCATGCTTCATTGGCCTGGATCCCCACCGCGATTCCAACGTTGACAATTTGACAAGGATTTTACACAATGAATTCTTATATACTTTACCTTCTAAAAATCTAAACCCATGAAAGCTAGAAACGTGTTAAGTAAGAAAAAGTGGGACACTAAAAAAAGGTAAATGACTATAAGATTAGGTATTTAGGGAAGGGGCGATCAGCAGGTGGGCCTATTTTAGGACTCTAAGCCATTTGGCCAGTCGGGGGTCGAAGGCGCCACTTCTTATCGTAAATTAGAGATGGTCCGTTTTTTTTTTCGAATACAGGTGAAAAACTGAGCAGACAAAAGGAGGGAATTTATACTGAGCTGGCAATTAAAACGCTCTCCCTTCTAATAATTGCACCTAGTTTTAATCTCGTAATTTAGGTTTAGGATGATAATTGCATCGTGCCGAAATACTGTTAATTTCAACTGCCTCCTTATTACAAACTTAAGCTTATACCTCTACCATTTTTCACATTCTCCCTTTTATTCCTTTTCATTCTCACAGATTCTTTCTGTTCTTCTTTCTTCAAACCATCCCTTTCCTCCACTTCGTTATATTTTTCCTTTTTTCATTGACAGATTTTTCTTGTTCTTCTTCTTAAATACATACATTCCCTCACTTCCTTTCCCATTCTGAATCTCGCGATTCCTTAAAAAAAACTTGTTTCTAAATTTTTTCTAAATACCTTATACTCTTTCCTTATCCTCTAACACTACTTATTGTATTTCAAATTTTGAACTATTATTTATTTTTCTATCAATTATATTTTCTTATCTCTTATCTCCAACTATGATTTACCCTAGTCCTTTCTCCTATATCTCAATTACTAAAGAACTATTTTATTTCTTCCTACCTCGTTAATTCTATTGCCATCCTTTTCCTTTCTTTTATTTCTTGTACACAATTTTTTCTCTAAATCCTATCTCTTTCCCCCTGTTAGCTTCTTCTAAAACTTTTATGACTTCTTTCCCACTCTAGTGCATAACATATCTCTTTGCGCGTGATCTCTT
>NC_046663.1:13246912-13278956 GCF_010883055.1 Belonocnema kinseyi | reverse complement strand
TCTTCTATTCCCTATTCATCATTTGCTTGCAAGGCACATCTCAAATATTTGTATTCCTTGACATCTTCTTACTTTCCATCTTTTCTTTCTAAATTTTTCTTTAATCCAGTGAGTAAGCCCACCATCCCTTATTCATCCTGCCATGATTGCTATATCTTCCGCATATGCTAGTGTATAAGATCTTTTTCCGTTTAAATTTTCACTCCTTTCCATCCTTTTCTCCTAATTTTCCCCATTCCTTTATTTTTTTAACCTTTTCTATAAAACGCTCAATCACTTTTTCTCCTTTCCTAACTTTATTCTCTATCCCGCATAACAAATGCAAAAAATATTTTTTTTCTATTCTACCATCATAATATCTTGTTTCACTCTTCCCCTTCTTTTTCTCTATCTTTTTCTATTGTCACCTTCAAAACTTTTTCTTCCGGTTTAGTCCTTAGCTACTATTTTTATAATCTTTAATACTCCTTCTTTTTATATCACAAATCTCTGTATACTCTTTCTTTTTGCTCCTTTATTCTTCTTCACTAATTTTACTTTTGTCAATTTTCCTAATTTCTTTCTAGATTTCTTCCACTTCACACTATAGCTCTTCTTCCGTTCTAGTCTTTTTTACTCTTTTTCTAATTTTTTATTTTCTTTTAGCATACATCTATGTGTACTCCTTTTTTCTACTATATTCTTCTATACTATTTTTCCTCTCCTCCATTTTCCTAATTTCTTTCTCAATTTCTTCCTCTTCTCCAAAAATTTATCATTCTATCCACTCCGACCTCCTTCTTCACTTACTTATTTTTTCTGTGTCTTCTAATACTCTTTTTATTTTTCCTGCTATTATTTACATCTGTTTGTGTAAATCTCCTTCTCCTGTTTTAAAGTTTTTTGCCTTTATTTCCTTTACTTCCTTTTCATTCTTATTGCTATTTCTCTTTTCCTCCTCTAATATCACTATTATTGATAAGTGATCCGAATCTATATATTCTCCCTTTTCCAGTTCCTAGATTTCTCTTACCTCGTCTTCTATTATAATCGAACGTGTCTATTGTATATTATCCTCCCTTATACACGTTCATACTTTCGTTCCAGTTAAGGTATCCCATTCATTCTAAGCTCTTCAAAAATGTATTTTCTAATATGATTTGTCTTCGTTTACATACGCCCTATCTGCTACCTTCATCCTCTCATGTTTACCTCTTCTAATATTGATCATATTTTTTTTCTTTCATCCCCTTTCTATGCTTCCTTGTTGTATGTTTCTACCTTATTCTTATTACTTTCCTTTAATTTCTTAGTCTTCTTTATTCTTACTATTTTTATTTTCAACCTGCCATTGTTAATTATTGGTAAGCTTCCTCTTATCTCTCCCATCGATGTTAATGTAGAAAAGTGTCTTTCCTTACTAGCATGTTCCACTGTTGCAAATTTGTCATACATTTTCTCTCCTCTCTTTTAAATCTTACTCTTTTTTATTAGTTTTTTTAGTAGCTTATTGTCCATTCTTACTTCTTTTGTTTTTCGTCTCTTTTTCTTTCCTACAATTTTTTTCTCTCTCGTGTTTGTTTCGCTTCCAGATCCCCTGTCAATTCACTTTATACTCTTTCCCTTTTTCATCTCAATCCCACCATAAACCATCGATCTATATTTTCCAATAATTACCTACTTTCCTTTCCTCATATTTCTTTCTTGTTTCACTACTTTCCTTAACTCATACTTATTCCTTCCTTTCCATGTCAAATCCTCTATTCCCTCCGAGCTTTCATATAACATCTCTTTTTTGTCATCTGTTTTCTTTTATGTGCACAGTTCTGTAGCGTCACAAATGCAATTTACTCTCCTCTTCCCCACTCTTTCTTTCACTTTCTTCTCCTATAATTTCAAACTTTTAAAGCTATATTTTTTCTTGTGTCCACGCTCTATTCCTTTGCTATTCTTATCTTAATTTTTGTGAACGACTCATCTCCAAACTACTGGTTTCCGCTGTCTCTCTTATTTATTCTCCTCTCCTTAGCTTTTAAGTGAATCTCGACCACCTAAATTTGGAAGCTGATTTTCTGCAGTTTTCCTCTCCCTTGGCTAAATGTACACTCCATGGTACTCAATTAGACCAGCCTTTTTCTGCTTTTCTAGACTTTATTCTAAAGTCTGCATCCTTTTTCTTAATTTAGCCACTTCTTTTACGATGTTTTGTTTCCTTTTTCCTCTTTCTCTGACTCTTCTTAATCATATCTATTACTTACAATATCATTTCGAGTGTTTATTTCAACCTTAAATTTTCGTTTTCGATCAGCCCTCAGTTTTCAACTTAGTCTTCTCCTTTTCCCATAACCTTCTCATCCTTCGTACCTTTCTTATCTTTTTCCGGAAGTTTTCTGAACATTTTCGGATTCATAGGGTTCGATATTTTTAGTTGTGGCCACATTTTTAAATTCACGATAGCATCTTTGAAGCCACATAAATTATACTCAGCTATTCATTTTATTTTATTTTTTAAAGTTGTCTGTAACGAATTCAGAGAAACGAAGAGAAGAATATTAAGGATGACCTCGCAATCAATATTGTAGAAAAGGTAGGGCAAAAGTCCTGGCCTTAGTCTCTCATCTCTCATCTTTCCTTCGCGTCTCAATTTCTTTCTTTTTTCTTCCTCTTTTAGCCTATGGTACCGCTTGAGTTCCCCAAACCATCCAAGGTTCTGCTCTCCTGGGCTTTATTAAAAAATTGCAATTTCCCACAGCCGCAAAATTTACTGAGGACTTCGAAAACCTTTCGTTATTATCATCAGTTTCTACATGCCCCTGGATCCAAGCACGTATTTAATAATTCCCCGTTCTGTGGCTTCTGTTTTCTAAATCCTCGGGACAGACGATTATGTAACCAATGGGAGACAGAAGAAAACAGAAGATTATTAGCTCCTTCACTTCTAATGTTTATTCATTTAATTACATAGCATAAGCTGTCTGCAATAATTGCAGATACTACCGAGTTTCCTAAATTATATTCAGCCTTTCTTTTTATGAATTTTTGCATTATTTAAAATTAGAAATTATTTCTACATTTTTAATGGAATTTTACGATTTGGATCCCGAAGAATTTTAATAAATTTATAGAGGTAATCCAAGTTTTTATCCGATATTTATAAAATATTTGTTTAATTAAATTTATTTAAATACAATTATCTTTATTTAGATGGGATGATGGAAAAAAGTCAATAATTAAAGTACTTTGTTATAAATTATATTACTTTTTTGAAAATTTAGTTATCTGGGTGAAGATTTTGGATTTTAGATGAAAATTTTTTGGATAAAAATTTAACTATCTTCTGAAAAATTCTTGTTTTTTTCGTTTGAAAATTATTTTCTTTAATTAAATATTTAACTGTTCCATTTTTTGTCGTACATTTATCTGTTTTTATTTTAAAATTAAACTTCTTGTTTGAAAGTTAAATTATTTCGTTAAAAATGCAGTGCTCTGTTTGAATATTCTTAAATGTAGTTGCAAATCGTTTGGTTGCAAATTTAACAAAAATGTCTGAGAAATTCCTTTTTTTGTTATGAATTAAATTTTTAATGAAAAATATTAATATTTTATTTTCAGTGACAATTTTTTTCCCTTATTTTAAAATTGATGTATTTTGTTATCCTTCCTTGAGAAAGAAAGAATTTTTGTTAAGAATTGAACTACATAGTTTCTTCTTTCAAATTCATGTATTTTATTAAAATTTATTTTTTTTTCTATAGAAAATTAATATTTGTACTTGAAAATTTAACTGGCTCATTTTTTGTCAAAACTTATCTATTTTTAGTTGAAAATTGAGTCCTCTGTTCTAATATTTTTTATTTTAGTTGTAAATATTTTTGTTCGAAAAATGTCTTTCTTAGTCGTAAGTTCTTTTATTTTGTTGAAATTTAGTTCTTTTTTTGTAGAAAATTAAGATTTATTTTTAAATTCAACTACTTGGAAAATTTATGTATTTTGAGAAAAAATTTTATTTTTTGTAGATAAATAATCTTGTAGTTTGAAAATTCAACTACTTAACTGAAATTTAAACTATTTTGTTAAAAGATTGTTTCAGTTGAAGGTACATCCCTTTAGTTGAATAAAACTGTTTTTGATTTAAAATAAAAATCTCTTGCTCTTAAAATATAAATATTACATTTTTCGTTGAGAATTCGTCTCCTCTCGTGACAAATTTGTCTACTTCGTAAAAAAGTCATCAATTTGGCTAAACAATCATTTTAAAAAATCAGCAGTGTCGTACAAAATTATTGTTTTTAAGCCAAAAATTCAACTGTGAAAATTGTCAATGTAGTTCAAACCTTCCCCCTCCTATAATGCGATTGTTCTACTCTCCTACTTTTTCCTCTCCTACATTCTCCTCTCCTAACCGACTTTCCCATCCATCAAGTGACTCTTAATAACTTTCCCATTTCCAAATTGCCGTCCCTTTTACTTCTCCCTCTTCTCACTTCCTCAGCTAATGCACCTCTTCCACTAATGCCCTCCCCACTCATCACTTTCCTTACCCTACTCATTCGCGTTACTCTAATAGCCCTCCGTTCACTTTCTGAACTAGCTTTTCTCACTGCCGATTATTACCTCTACTTCCCTTCATTTCCCCTACTTCCCTTCATTTTCTCCCACTTCATCTGTTCCCCCTTTGCTACTTCCTGAATTTACCCTTGTTTCCCCCAAAATAACATGATTCCACTCTTATCACTTTCTCTTACTTGTACTACTTTCTCTTTACAGATCTACCCTTACTTTACCCATTTTCTCTCTCTTTATGGTCCCCTACTTTTCCTATCTTCATTTCTTTCACTTTTCCTTATCTCTGCTCACTTGACCTTCCTCCACTTCTTCACTGGCATAATTGACCCTTGCTTCTTCTCATTTTTCCTACAGCCCCTTTATTTATATCCCCTCACTTCGTCTTACATTCACTATTTTCTCTTCCCACATTGGCCTAATCATCTACTTCATCTACTTTTTCTCTTCCCATTTTTATTTATTTTTCCTACCTTCTTTATTTCCTTAATTTACGCTCACTTCTTCCACTGAGCCTTCCCTCATTTTTCCTCAAGTCCTCTACTTTTTCCTTCACTTATTTTCTTCAATTCTACCTTATTCCCTCTCACTTACCTTTCTTCCCCTCACTTACCATAATTCCTCTCAGCTTACTTACCCTTCACTTCCTCTTACTGCTTCTATAACCCCTTAATTACCCTCACTTTATCTCACTTCAACTACTTTCTCTTCTCACATTTTCCTCACTTCACCTACTTTTTCCCTCCTCCTTTTTCTTTTCTTCACCTACCTTCATTTCCCCTTAATTCCCTTTGCATACCCTACTCTACCTCCCCTCGGTTCCCATCGCTTTGTCTAGCTCGTTTCTCCACCAGAGAAAAGGGCAATAGATGGACGGATGGACACCCAACCAAAACTAGAAGGGTTTTGGGTAGATACGACGAAACCCTGAAAAAAAGTAAAGAAAAGAAAATTGATGAAAGATTCTTACACTCAGAAAGAAATCTCTTCGCCTCGGCATAAAAATCAATGAACCTAACTCATAATTAGATTTCGCAGTACAGACTGCAGACAGACATAAAACTGTTGGAACTCCATGAAGCTTATTTCGGAAACGGAAACCCGATCCCTTGTTTACGGGATGCGCATCATTGCTCGATCGTATATCTACGGATAAATCCCCAATAAAACTGCCATTACATCAATGTTTATCTGGAAAGTTCGTTCGAAAGTAGAAATGGGGTGGAGGATTGAATTTTAAAATATACATAGAGTCCGGGAGTTGCATCGGTACCTCACAATCTTACATTGTTTCCCTTCTCTGTACTGCATGTAAAATTCTACAATGGCATGCAGTAAATTTCTTTCAGTTTTCATTTCCCTTTTGCTCCTGTACGTAACACTCCCTTCTCCTTTCCTACTTTCTTCTCCCTTTTCACTATCTTTTATCGCGTACCGTTTTTTTTTTGTTTTTTTCGTTAGGTACATACCCAGATTTTAGCCACGGCTGGAGTTTGGTCGCGGATGAAATCGCCTTGCGTGCACGAACCTGTGCGGAAACTCATTGCATAAACATTTCCCTCCTCTGAAAGAAAAGAGGGCAAGAGGCGGGATAATCCGATAGGAGGATTAAAATTTCGGTATGGAATTTTATATCAGGGCTTTGATTAATTTTTTATTTCATTTCGTTTCAGAGCGGATTTAATTTTTCAGCTGATAGGAAATTATTAATGAACTCGTATAGATTGTAGAATTAAGTCTTTATTTTAAACATTATATGAAGAGCCAACCTCTCTAGGTGGAGAAAAAGTTCAAGAGATTATTTCACGGAACTGATTCTTGATCTTATAGTAACTTTGGCGCGAGAACTAAGATCTCGAGAAACTTGCTCTTAGATCAATGGTCGTTGCCTTAAAAGCAAGGGTTCCGAGATCTTAGTTCTTGCACCAAAGCTAAAATAAGATCAAGGAGAAGTTCCGTGAATTAATCTCTTGAAGCCTCTCTTCGTGTTGGCTCAGAAAAAATAAAGTGTAATCTTTAAAAAGATTTTAAACTAATTTTTATCTGCAATGAAAATCAATAAACATTCATATTCTTTTGATCACATTAGACCAATTGTTAGTTATGTTTAGGACTAAAATTTTTTAATCTTTTAAACTATTGTAAATCACCCTGTCCGAATAAGGAAAGTTTTTTTTTTTAATATTCATAAATCCTTGATCATATTTAATAGGTTATACGTACTTATCTATTTATTGGAATAACGAATTTTCTGCTTGATCAATTTCGAAAATAAAAATTTTCAAATAAGTAACTTTATTTTATATTTAAACAAAATTTATTTCTAAATTTTTCTAAACATTTTTGATAAAAAAAGCACATTTTGATTGTAAAGGGATTTTTAATATTAAGAGACAATTTTGTTCTAATCTGAATCAGTTGGTATTTCGAAATAACAATATAAATTTTGAAGAATTCGATAATTGTCGAGAAATATTTTAGAAAATTTTTCAAACGCGGTTTGTATTTTGCAGACTATTGAAAATGTTAGGCCTCAAGAGATTAATTTTTTTAAATTCCTGAGACTACAAATCATGTTTATTCCAAAAATTAATTTCAAGAAAAAAGTCCACAAAGATTTCAAAGCATTTAAAATAGTTTCCTAAAATTTTAAAACAGAATTACTTACATTTAAAAAAATTGAAAGACGTAAGTCACTCAATTTGTCATTAAATGGAAAAAAATCTAATTCATATATATATTTTTTTAAAGAAAGTATTTTATAATGTGATAAAAACATTCAGGTAAAAATTTATTTTTTAAATCCATTTTTTAAACAACAATTCTTAGTTAAAGAATTAATCAAGAATGAAAAATGTAATTTTCTTCAAAAATATGATATTTATAAACTATATTATAAAGATATTTAATGAATTGGAGTATTAACAGACTGTGAATTTTCTTCGACCGTTGTATCAAAAACGAAATTATTTTTTCAATAAAATTAATTAACTTGGTCATATTGTCCAATAAAAACAATGGATTCAGATCTCAAAAAATTACAATTTATTTTTCATTGTCCGATTAAGATTTTTTTTTAATTTAAGTGCATTTAATTCTTTAGAGCGTGCCGCTCCGAACTTTTGTCTCTTCTATTTGTTTATCAATAATTTTTTTACTCCAAGTATGGAAAAACTGAAATTTTTTCCATAACAATTTTTTACGCTTTAATAACTGATTGGATAAATTTTATATTGTCTGAAATGAATGTTTAGGGACTCGCAGAATACAAATAATTTGTTAATTATTCCATTTATTTCTTATAAACAAATTTGATGAAAAAAATTAGGAAATAGTCTTATTACTGTTGAAAAAAATTAAAGTTTGCTAAAAGTCCTTCATGTTAATGTAGAAATGACATTTAATTACAAAACTGATTGGAAATTTGATAAAAAGTATTATTATTAACAATTCTGGTTGCAAAATAATCATATTTAGATTAAAAAAAAAATGTCTTCAATCGCCAGAAGGACTTCAGACATTTCTTAAGATAATATTCATTAATATTTTGTCAGATATAACAATTTGAATTTTCATAAATAAATTATATAAAAAAATTAAAAATTTTGGCCCCTTTCGCGTAGAAAACTTTTTTTTGCACTAGAAATGTTTTAAGCTATCTTACGAATGACTGCTAATCACGAAAGTATTAAAAAACTTAACAATAACCATTGTTATAAATAATTTTCGTGACAAAATTTTCAAATTTAAGTTTTTTTCAAATTTAAATTTTCTTTTATCGCGAGCATGACATTTAGACTTTTGACAAAATTTTTTATCTAACTTGTTTATACAAATTGAGTTTGTTACATTTTATTAAATATTATTGAATATGTATTATTTTCAGAAATATCCGTACACATTCTGGCGATGACAAAAATTTAAATTTGATAAAACCTCAAGTTCAAATATTTTGTCACAAGAATTGTCAATAAAAGTGGTTCTTGTTAACTTTTCTAGTATTTTTGTGACTATCAGTCATTCGTCCAATAGCTTAAAACATTTTCAGTACAAAAAACAATTTCCATACGAAAAGCCCAATATTTTAAATCTGTTTATCTTATTTGTTTATAACAATTTAAATTGCTATATTTTGTCAAATATTATTAAATATTTATTATTTTGAGAAATACCTGAAATCGTTCTGACAATTAAAGAAATTATAATTTGAAAAATCCCCAATTTTAATAGTTTGCCACAAGAATTGTTTATAACAATGGTTATTATAAAATTTTAAATTATTTTTGTAATTAAATGTCATTCCTATATTGATATGAAACACTTTTATCAAGCAGAATTCTTTTTACCAACAATAAGACTATTTGCTGATTTGTTCATAAAATTTGTTTATAACAATTTAATAGAATAATGAACAAATTATTTATATTCTATGAGTCCCTGAAAATTCATTCAAGACAATATAAAGTTTGTCTAATCACTTATTAAAGCCTAAAAAATTGTTATTCAAGGTCATGTAGTGAGTGGATCACATGGCCAAATTCCTACCTTACCGACACTGTTTTTATTTCCTAACTTATTTTCACATGGGACGCCCTATCGAGTTGAAGATTTTGGGTAGTAAATAAGAAGCACTAAGAAAGGTGGATCTGGTTCTAAATTTTTGTAATTAGGAAAAAAGTTCTTTTTGTAAATTTTCTTTTTTTGCTTTTCATTTAATTGTTGTTGTTTTCACAGTTATCAAGATTTAGGACCAGACTCACCTTTATTAGAGCTTCCTATTGATTGTCCCAAATATTTAACTCGATGTGACGTTTCGTGTGAAAATAAGTTAGGAAAGAAGAAAAGTGCCGGTAAGGTAGGAATCTGGTCAATTGAACCAGTAGTCACATCACCTTAATATAGAATTGGAAATATTCAGCTTTTACGTTTTTATTTCACTTAAAAATGTAGTGTTAGAGGATTCATCCCAAATATCTCGCTTCCTTTACGTCCTCCCTCTCTAGTCTATCCTGTCTTATCCTATCTTATCCTAGCCTATCTGATCCTATCTCATCGCCGCTCCCGTCCTTTGACTCCCCGTTACTTACAAAATTTCCACTAGTTCCTTTCTCTTAACTCCTCCTATACTTTCGCTTCTCTATTCCCTCTCCTGCTTCAGAGTACATCTCTTCTTTAGGCCCTAATCTCTCACTTCCTACTTCCTATCATCACCTTTTTCATCCTCTTCACACTTTCCCACCTCTCCTCTCATCGAAGTGTCAGATACATGGGAAAACATTTATAAGTTTTAAAAAAGTTAGTAGGTTAGTAGGAGAGGAGGAAATAGTGATAGAGTGTTGGAGCTTGAAAAGGGAACATTGGGGTAGGGTAAGTAGAAATATTGTGAGAGCTCGTGTTGAGTAGAAGTGAGATGATGAAAATGGAAGTATATCTGGAAAGTTGGGTAATAAAGTTGGGAGGAAAGAGAATGGAGTATAGTTAATGGTAAGAGAATAGAGAATAGAAACAGAAATAGAGAAAGAATAGTGTTAATGAGAAAGGAATAGAGAAACAAAAGTAGGGGATGAGAGTCGGGAAGAATCAGGTCTGGATATATGGATAGGGCCGGGCTCTTCAGCGAGAGGAAATTCGGCCGCGAATTCTTATTCACAACATGTTCCGTTTCTACCTTCACGAACCTCTACTTAGCTGTAAGATTGAGACAGACTTTTTCCGTGCCGAGTGAGGCGGCGTAGAAGTAGAAACGAAACATCTTGCAAATGAGTATTTGGGACCTGATTTCTCCTCGGTGAAGACCCTTGGTTTAGGGTAACTAAGGATAAAGTAAGGCTGCAAGAATAGTAAAAATGTGATGATGAGATGAGAAAGATGGTTAGAAATTTGAATGTTGAATGTATGAAAGTGGAGAAGTGGGGAAGGATGAGACAAGAAAAAAAAGACTTGAAAGGTTGGTGTAGGTGTGGAATTGATAGAAGGGGCACATAGAAACGGAAGTAGAGGTTGAGGGTAAGGAAGTACTGGGTGTGATAGGATTAGAGGCAATGTGTGAAGACATATGGATAAGGTGAATATAGATAGAATGGCGAGGAAAGGGAAGTGAAAGTGTAGAGATAAGTGTGGATGCATCGCTCAAAAGTTGGGTGACTTTTTAGGGAAGTGGGGAAGTGAGGAGAGGTCAGGAAAAGGAGGAGAAGAGAAGTTTTAAGGTCAGTACAGACTTGGAGTTGATTGAAGGAGAGTAGATAGGAGGGAAGTAGATGGACGGGGATTAGATGAAAGGATGTAGGGGATAATGGTGTTGTGAAAGTAAAAGAAGGGAGAATGGGTAGAAAGGGGAGATGAGTAGGACGAAAAGTAAATGAGAAAAAATAAGGAAAATAAGAAACGAGATAAAATCAGATAAGAAAGGGCAGAGTAGGATAGGATAGATAAGATTGAGGAGGATGGAAAGAAGTGATGGGGAAGGGAAAACTTAAGATTAATCTACTACAATAACTAGACTTTTGAAATTAGGTATAAATATAAAAGCTGAAAATTAAATAGGCTATAAACTAAAAATAAATTTCCCCAACTTTTTGGTCATTCCACCCCAAGAATAAAACCCCACTCCCTCGTTGAAAATTTAAGTCCGCAGACCCCTTTGACGGCTCGCTTCGACACTGAAAGGAGTGTGGCTAATGGTGTGCGTTTCATTAAATTAATTGGCAACCCTGGTGCCTGCTGCAGTGTAAATTCCATCCGGAATGCGACAAAAGCTAGGAATAATGTTTGTATACAGAAGTCGTGGAGAATTTTGATGCCCATGGAGGCACTCTCGTTAAGAGGTTTTTATTGTTAAAAAAAATCGCCTCCACTTACTGGCAGGTGGCCCTTGGCATCAAATCAGACGAGTTACGTTAACTGAATTCAAATTGGTTCTCCGCCTGGTATTAACATAATTTATTCGCCCTTACGCCTCGAACCGTCGGCGAGCCTTATCTGAGCCCAAAGCTCTTTATTATAAATCCAAATCGACCGCATAATTTTGAGAAATGAACATTATCGACTGCTTGGACGATTATTAAAATGTCTTACAAATATAGCAGGCCCTTCTTTTAGCAATTCTAGAAAACAAACAGGCAATTTGTTTTATTTCACGAAAAAAAAATTCTAAACAATTGAAACGGATAGAAAATTATAAAATTTTAGAAAACACCATTTTGAATGCCTAGTTCCTGCTTAGTTTTATTTTTACGGTCATTTTGTTTTCCGGCTGGATATGGACAGGGATTTGGTACGAGTAGTTTGGAAGCCTAATTTAAAAATAATCAATTATTATTGTTATTTCGAAAAATTTAAATTAATTTTCTATCTTTAATTAGTAAGATATAAAAGATTTCAACTCGGAAAATTCTAAATTTGGAAATGGGCAACTTTTAATTTGTAAAAATAAATAATTTTTTATTTACACATATATGGAAAGGGGTAAGATAGCTTTGAAACCTTATTTAGAAATTTTCAGTTATTATTGTTTTTTTTTCGAAAACTTAAAATTAATTTTCTATCTTCAATTTTTAGGATATAAAAATGTGATTTGTCAATTTTAAATGACATAAATGTGTTATTTTTTTATTTCCAAGCCATTCCAGTATACAAAATTCTTAATTTGGAAATAGACGAATTTTAATTTGTAAAATTAAATAATTTTTTATTTATATATGGAAAGAGGTTTTGAGGTATGGAAACCTAATTTAAAAATATTCAGTGATAACTGTTTTTTCGAAAATTTTTAATTAATTTTTTTACCATTAATTTTTGAGACTTAAAAAATGTGAGTTGTCAATTTTAAAAGAGATAAGTGTGATATTTTTTTATTTTTCAGCCATTCAAATATTAAAAATTACAACTATAAACATTCCAAATTTGGAAAAAGGCGACTTAAATTTGTAAATTAAATAATTTTTATTTATATATGAAAATGGATTTGATGTTTGGAAACTGAATAAAAAATATTCAGTTATTATTATCTTTTTAAAAATTTTAATTTAATTTTCTATCTCTAATTTTTAAGGTATAAAAATTGTAAATTTTCAATTAAAAAAAATGTGATATTTTTTATTTTTCAGGCATTCAAATACAAAAAATTTCGACTATAAACATTTTAAATTTGAAAATAGGCGACTTTTAATTTCTAAAATTAAATCATTTTTTATTTGTATATGGAAAGGGGTTTGGTAGTTTGAAAACCTAATTTTGAAATATTCAGTTATTATTGTTATTTCAAAAGCTTTTAACTAATTTTTAAGATATAAAAAATGTGAGTAGTCAATTTTAAAAGACATAAATCTGTTGTTTTTTCATTTATGAACCGTTTAAATATACAAAATTCTAAATTTGGAAATGGGCGACTTTTAATTTGTAAAATTATATGTTAACCTTCTTTGAGGTGAAAAGCTCTTACATGACCCAAAATTAAAAAAAAAAATGTTTTCATATTTTCAGACATCCAGTATTTGTTGCCTAAAATACAATAAGAACATAACCTAAAGTTATTGAAAAATTTTGATTCTTCATGCAAATTTAAGAATTTAAAAATTTAAATTTTTGACAAAAAAAACACTCACGCAATCCAAAATTGTTCAATCTTGTATAATTGAATACTGACAAAGTATATATTCGGACTTAAATCTAAAGATTTTTTTAATTTTCTCCTAACAATTAACTTCTTGAGCGAAAAAATTAAAAAAAATTTTCCAAGAAATATTAGGATAGTTTTATTGTTCATTTCAAACCTCTTTAAATCAATTTAAAGCTTTTACATTTTTTTGACATCTCATCTTCGAAATCTTTAGAAATTCATATTTGATTTCGTTGTAATATTTTCATGTGTTGAAACATTCTGAAGCCTTTTCAGAATTTCTAAAATTCTGAAATTTAATTTTCAATTCAGATTCATATTTAATTTGTAAATTATTTAAAATTTTAATTTTAATGTAGTTTGAATCTATACAAATTTTATCTTTTATTATTAATTTTTAGAAACATTAAAAAATCAATTTTATCTTTAAATACAAATTTAAAACTGTACAAAATAAATATTGCAAGAAATTTGGGAATTTTGATAACAGAGTTGCTGCCGGTGATATTGCAAAATAAATAAAAATTCCAATATTTTCTTTCAGAAATAAAATTTCTCATTGGGAAATTCTCAATTACAAAAATTCAGAAATTTTACCATTTTTAGTGGTATGCGTGTAACTTAAAAGTAGTGTAATATAGTAAAAAGAAGGGTCGGGGGGGGGGGGGGGGGGGGGGGGGGGGGGATGAGAAAAGAGCAATAATATGAGAAAGGAGTGAAGAGGAAAGGAAGCTAATGAAGGAGGGATGGATGGAAATGAAGGAAAAGAGAAGGGGGTTTGATGAGGTCGAGGAGCCGAAAAAATCGGGTAGAGAAAGTGTAGGAGGAGGGAAGTGTTATAAGTGGATGAGTGTGAATGGGAACTAATTAACGTGCTGGGGTCGGGCAGGGAGATGAGAAAAAAAGTTATAAGGGAAGGATATATGATTGAATGGAGAGGAGGGAGGAGCGAAGAGAGGAATGAGGGAAGGATGTTTCAGGGATATAAGAAGGCGGGATTGATGAGGTTTAGAGGTCGAAAAAAATCGGGTAGAAAAGGTATAGAAGGAGAAAAGTGTTATAGGAAGATGAGTGTGAATAGAAACTACGGAAGGTGACAAAGAAGGGGAGGGATATAAGAAAAATGTGGCAAGAAGAGAAAGGGGTGAAGAGGAAATGAAGTTAATAAAGGAGGGATGGATGGAAAGGAAGGAAAAGAGAAGGGGGTTTGATGAGGTTGAGGAGTCGAAAAAAGTCGGGTAGAGAAAGTGTAGGAGGAGGGAAGTGTTATAAGAGGATGAGTGTTAATGAGAACTAATGAAGGTGCTGGGATTGGGGAGGGAGATAAGAAAAAAGTGGTAAGGGAAGGATATATGATTGAATGGAGAGGAGGGAGGAGCGAAGAAAGGGATAAGGGAAGGCTGTTTCAGGGATATAAGAAGGTGAGATTGATGAGGTTGAGAAATCGAAAAAAATCGGGTAGAAAAGGTATAGAAGGAGAAAAGTTTTATAGGAGGACGAGTGTGGATGGAAACGAAGGAAGGTGATGCAGAAGGGGAGGGAGATGAGAAAAGAGTGATAAGGGAAAGATGTATGATAGAATGGAGAGAAGGAAGGAGCGAAGAGAGGGATAAGCGAAGGATGTGTCAGGGATATAAGAAGGGGGACGTACATGATAAAGAAGAGGGAGGATAAAAAACGGGGATGAATGGGGGATAATGGAGAAGAGGTGACAGAGTGGGTATAGAGGGAGATAAAAATAATTAAAAAATAAAATCTAGGTAGTAACATGTCATCTCCCTAATTTCTGAGCAGACAGAACTACCAATAACTAAATGTTCAATATTATTAAACGAATCATATTTGCTATACTCTTTTCTCGGTTTACTTTCTCAGTTGTAAAGAATAAAAATAAAAGTTTCAAGCATACTAAACTATCAGTAACGAAACATTTTCTTTTCTTTAACGATTCACATTAGCCATACTCTTTTATCGGCTTACTTTATAACTTGTGAAAAATAAAACTTAAACTTTATAGCATATTAAACTACCAGGAACGAAATATTTTATTTTACTTACCATATTTGCTATACTCTTTTCTCGGTTTACTATTTCAGTTGTGGAGAATGAAATTCAAACTTTTACGCACGCTAGACTACTAATACCTAAATACTTTATTTTATTTAACGAATAATATTTGACATGCTCTTTTCTCATTTTACTCTCTCAATGGAGAATTATTCTTAAACTTTTGAGCATACTAAGCTATGAATTACGAAGTATTTTATTTTATTAAACAAATCATATTTGCCATACTTTATTCTCGATTTACTTTCTCAGCTGTGAAGAATAAAATTAAAACTTTGAAGCATACGAAACTACCAGGAACCAAATATTTCATTTAACTAACTATATTTGCTATACTCTTTTCTCGGTTTACTTTTTCAGTCGTGGAGAATAAAATTCAAAGTTTCAAGCACGCTAAACTACTAATACCTGAATACTTTATTTTATTTAACGAATAATATTTGACAAGCTCTTTTCTCATTTTACTTTCTCAGTGGAGAATTAATCTTAAACTTTTGAGTGTACTAAGCTACGAATAACGAAATATTTTATTTTATTAAACAAATCATATTTGCCATACTTTATTCTCGATTCACTTTCTCAGCTGTGAAGAATAAAACTGCAACTTTTGAGTATACTAAACTAACAGTGACTAAATATTTTCTGTTCTTTAACGATTCAAATTAGCCATACTCTTTTCTCAGTTTACTTTCTTAGTTGTAAAGAATAAAACTAAAAACTTTAAAGCATGCGAAACTACCAGGAACCAAATATTTCATTTAACTAACCATATTTGCTATACTCTTTTCTCGGGTTACTTTCTCAGTTGTGGGAAATAAAATCCAAACTTTCAAGCAGGCTAAACTACCAAGAACTAAATAATTTATTTTATTAAACGAATAATATTTGACATACTCTTTTCTCAGTTTACTTTCTGAGTTGTAGAGAATAAACTTAAACTTTTAAGCATAATAAGCTACGAGTAACTAAATATTTTATTTTATTAAACAAATAATATTTACGATACTCTATTCTCAGTTCACTTTCTCAGTTGGTGAAAATGGAATTAAAACAGGATATTCTCTTCAATTTTTCTCAAGAGCAATTGGTCGTCAAGTGCTCTCGGGCCTCGGTACCAAACTAATTATTTAAATCTTTCATCACTTGGTTGCCCTTTCGACTAATTATCGTTATTATCTGGAGATCAGGAGTGATGTACTGAATCACTTGTGCATAGTCATCGTGCAGGGTATCTGTTAAGTCCCCTCATTAATAAAGGACCTATATCACGTGGAGACTCTGCTCACTGAGTTTCAGACGAGAGGGTAACAAATTTATAAGTGGTTCATAATTTACGATTCAGCACATAAAGCTGCATGCAAATCTGCAAGAGATTACAGGTAAAAATATTTTCAACCTTTCAGCGATCTCATAAAAGAAGAATTATTGCTAGGAGTTAGTGATACATACTGATTAAAAGTAGAGACTAGATAATGCCTTATTTTCTATGATGGAAATTAATTTATTAAGTTTTAATTATATTTTTAATCAATTATTTGGATTATTGGTATTTTTTTTTAATTTCATGCTCTCCACTTCTAAATTTCTCCGCATGATAAATGAGACTGTATTTTGTTGTTTCGAAAATTAGAGTGATTTTTTAAAATTATTGACAGCATCGTGAATATTACAGAAATAACACTGGGGGTTAGGTAATGTTTCAGTTCGAGAAAAAGTTGACATGCTTCAGAACTTAAGCTCTAAAGGAACACTTTATGTGGGTTCCTTTTGATTCTGATGATTTCCGATAGAGGGCCATTCGTGAGTGCTGACGTTTTCAACTGCGCATGTGCCAAAAAGCGCGGGCTTATTCGAAATCAACATAAAACTATAAATAATCATACAGATATATATTGTCAAATTTTTTAAATTCTTTTTTGAAACAAATTAAATGCAATAATAGAAATACCTAATTTCTTAAAAAATTTAATATTATCGTAATATTGCAATTGCACTATTTTCCATTCGAAAAGAACTCATATCTATAATCTTAGTTCCCTTATTAAATTTTTCTCAGTGCAGTATTGTTTGATTTGAATTATAAAGTAAAATATGAAAAATCTTGGGGTTTTAAAATGCCTTTAAATATTTTTTATTCTTTACAATATTTTAATATCCTAGGAAGTCTTTGTAATTCTCTAAAATATCTTCAAATTTTTGAATTCGATTGCAAGATCTTAAAGTTTTAAAATGCCCTCAAATATTTCACATTCTTTTGGATCTTTTTATATCCATTATAATCTTTAAAATCTTTCAAAAATTTTTTGGAAAATTTGAAAGTATTATGGCATCTGTAAAATCCGATAAGATACCTTCAAATTATTGAAATCGATTGAAAATAATTATACTTTTTAAACACTCTGAAATATTTTTAATTCTTTGACACTTTCTGATATCCCTTGCCATCTTTAAAATATCTTTAGAATTACTTGGAACTTTAAAAAATACCACAAATTCTTCGAAATCCTTTAAGATCCTCTAAATTAATGAAATCGATCGAAAAATCTTGGAACTTCAATATATCCTTAAGTATTTAAAATTATTCTGGATCTTTTGATATTCCTTAAAATCTTTTCAAAACTTTTTGGAATCTTTAGAAATACCCTGGCATCCGTGAAATCCTTTGAAACATCTTCAAATTCTTGAAATCAATGAAAAAATCCTTGGAGTCTTACACTAGAATAAAATTATATTTTAAAATTTTTGATATCTCTTCAAATCTTTTTATTATCTATATGATACTGTAATATCTCAGAAAATACAATAAAATCATTCAAACCCTTCAAAATGCCTTGAATTTAAAATCAAGTTAAAAATCTTGCAGTTTTAAAGTACCCTCAAGTATTTCAAATTCTTTTGAATTTTTTTAAAACCCTTAAAATCTTTTAAATCTCTTTAAAATTTGTCGCAATCTTTAAAAATACCATGGCATCTGTGAAATCCTTTAAAATACCTTTAAATTTTTAAAATTGATTGAAAAATCCTGAGAGTCTTACATTAGAATACCCTTACCAATTAAAATTTTTTGAAATCTTTAGATATCCCTTAAAATCTTTTTATTATCTATAAGATACTTCAGTATCCCGAAAAATACTATACAACCTTTAAAATACTTCAAAATTCCTTGAATTTCAAATCCATTGAAAAATTTTTGAATTTTAAAATACCCTCCAGTACTTCAAATTCTTTTGAATTTTTTTATATCCCTTAAAATCTATTCAATCTTTTTCAAACATTTTTTTTACTCTTGAAAAATACCATGGCATCTGTGAAATCCTTTAAAATACCTTCAAATGATAGAAATCGATGAAAAATAATAGATTTTTAAAACACCCTGCAATATTTGTAATTAATTTAAATCTTTTGGTATCCCTTAAAATCTGTAATATCTCTTTAAAATTCCTCAGCATCTTTAAAAATACCACAAAATTATTGACATTCTTCAATTTATTAAAACCTATTTAAAAATTCTTGCAGTCTTACATTGGAATACCCTTAGCTATTAAAAAATTTTCAACCTTGAATTGAAAATCGATTAGAAAGTCTTGGAGTTTTCAGTACCCTTACATTTCTCCAAAAAAATTATTTAATTTTTTTTACCGATTTCGAGAAATTTACCGAATTCAAGGAATTTGCCAAATTCAAGGAATTTACTGAATTCAAGTAATTTACCGAATTCACCGAATGCAAGGAATTCTCCAAATCCATGGAATTCCCGAAATTCATGAAAATCACGGAATTAGCGGAATTCATGGATTTAAAGGAATTCGTCAAATATATGACATTCATGGAATTCACGGAATTAATAGAATAAAAGAAATTCACGAATCAATCAAATTCATGGAATTGAAGGATTCACAGAATTGAGGGAATTCAAGAAATCTACTGAAATCAGAAAATTCAATGAATTGACTGCATTTGCGGAATTCGCGCAATTCATGGAATTTATTAAATTCACGACATTCAAGGAATTGACAGAATTCGTGGAATTAACAAAATACCCTTAATTAATGGAATTCACAGAATTCATATAACGCCTGAAATTCACGAAATTCGCGGGATTCACGAAATTCAAGGATTAAAGGAATTCGCAGAATTCGTAAAATGGAGAAAAACTACAAATTTTATGGAATTTGCGGATTTTATGTGTCGCACGGAATTAAAAAAATTTACGGAATTCATAGAATTGAAGAATTCAAAGAATTCACAGAATTCAAGGAGTTGACGAGATTTATGGAATTTAAGGAATTCGTGGATATTGCTGAATTCTATACATTCCGTGTCTTCCATGAAAATTGTAATTTTAGTGAATTACGTGAATTCTTTGAATTCTCGAACTCTTTGCATTCCGTAAGCTCCATGAATTCCGTAAATTTCTCGAATTTTATGAATTTCCTGAGTTGCGTAAATTCTTTGCATTCCGTAACTTCCTTGCATTTTATTAATTACTTGATTTCCGTGAATTCTTTGGATTCTGTGAATTTAATAAATTGCGTGAATTGCATGAATTTCACGAATTAGTTAAATTCCTTGAATTATTTTAATTTAATGAATTCCGTGAAATCCATCAATTCCGTGATTTTCATGAATTCCGTTTATTCCATGAATTTCATAATTGACATGAATTCCATAAATTTCATAATTTCCGTGAATTGCATGATTTCTCGAAGTCCATAAATTCCGTGAAGACAGTGAATTCCGTGAATTTCTTAAATTTGATGAATTCCTTGAGTTTCCTGCAATCTTTGGAATCCGTAAATTCCTTCAATTTCGTAAATTCCGTGAATTCCGTGAATTCCCTGATTTTCTTGAATTCCGTGAGTTCCTTAAATTCTGTGAATTCATTGAATTCGTTGAAATCTGCTAATTTCATGAAATTCGTGAATTCCGAGCGTTATATGAAATTCGTGAATTCCGTAAATTCTGTGGATTCCACGAATTCGTTAAATTTTACGAATTCTTTCAATTCCATAAGTACGTGGGTTATATACTATTTATTGAACAAAGTTTTGGCTTCATCAGAAAATTTCTTCTTATTTTTTACTAATAACAAATGTTCTGAGAAATGATTTACATTTTTTTTAATTTTCAGGTACTACATGTATTGGAAGTTTTTTTTTGAAAATCATGTTAACGCTACAATAAATAATCGGAATTCAACGAATTCAATTTAAGAAATTCTCGGAATTAATAAAATTCACGGACATTATAGAACTCGAGAATACTGGAATTCACAGTTTTCATGGAATACACAGAATCCACGGAAATCACGGAATTAACTGAATACACCGAATTAATGTAAATTGCGGAATTGATTGAAATCACAGTATTCATGCAATTCACGGAATTGAAATAATTCCTGTAATTCAATAAAATCGTGGAATTCCTGGTATTCGCGAAATTCAATGAATTAATCAAATTCAATATATAATCAAGGAATTCACGGAATGTATGGAATTTAAGGACTCCCAATAATGATTTAAATTCCATAAATTCCGTGATTACTTAAATTCCAAAAATTTCTTATATTTCGTAAATTCCTTAAATTACTTTAATTCTTTTGATTTCATGAATTACGAAAATTCCATGAATTTTACGAATTCCATGAATCCCATAAATTCTTAAAATTCCACTAGTTTTTATAATACCTTGAATTATATGAATTGCATGAATTCTGTGAATTCTGGGCTTTGCAAGAATTCCTTTAATTCTCTAAAATCCGTGAATTCTGTAAATTCCTGGATTTCCGTGAATTCCTTCAATTACATGAATTTTGCGAATTCCGCGAATCTCATGAATTACATAAATTACGCAAATTTATTTAAAATTAGCTAATTCAGTAAATTCCTCAATTCCGTGAATGCCGCGAATTTCATGAATTCCGGAAATTCCTCGAATTCTGTGAATTCCTTGAATTCCATTACATAGTTCCCTGAATTTCGTGAATGCTATATATTTCGGAAATTCCTTTAATTCCATGAATTTTGCGAATTCAGTGTTTTTCTTTAATTTCTTGAAGTCCTTGAACTGCTTGAATTCTGTGGATTCCATAGATTTCGTGAATTCCTTGAATTTCATGAATTCTGCGAATTCCGTGATTTCCTTGAATAAAATTTTCGTCTCATAAGCGCTCTTATACATGTATTGGAATAGCCTTACTAATTCATTCATCGACATAAATCTTACCATTTCAATTAGTAGAAATTGATAAAATTACTAATTTAACACTCAGATACAATTCAACTAATTGATTAGTAAAATTTTTACTAATTCGGATTTAGAAAGTAATATAATCTTCTTTATTGTTAATTTCAGTAATACTACAGAACCAAAGGCTTTTTAAAAATATTTTCTGACTTTCCTTCCACAATCGTAATTCGAAAAGTTATGAGGCTCTAAATTAGTGATTTCGCGAAATTACTGTTGTACCGAGGGAGCTATTTAATAGGTTTCAGGAGCATGATATTGGGGAGCGAAATTATCGTACATGACCTTGTCTTGTATAGAACCTTGTCTTGTATTGCAGTCCAACTTATACGAGCTTACAGGGTGGTGGCGAATGGATGGTCGAGTCCCTGTAACGCTATGGTGGTTGTTCTATGGGTCTATATAGCAGAGAGTCTATGGGGTTGTCGGTCCAACAGCGAATTCGCACTCGTCTTTATCACGACGAAACCATTCCTGTTTGTCCTCCTGAGAGCGAAACCGTGTCCCTGCTTCCGCTGAGGCACGCGTTCGCCAAAGAACACGTCCACAGTTATATACATTCTATTTTATGGTCGTCGAAACAAGAGACTTAATGCTCTCTGAATCACCATAAGTCTAAAGTTTTTTTTTAGTCTCGATTTATTAAACATTCAATATATTCAATTTCATATTTACTTAGGGCTTGCATTAAGTGCGCACCTGGTTCACATCTCTGGATTTTTATTTTCTCAACTTAAGAACATAGATAATTTGAAATTATAAAATACAAATTTTTTTAATGTAAAGTAAAATTTCAGTCGCAGTGAGCTTAAACGATTGAGTTATATTTAACCCTTCGAGTACATACCTATTTTTTGAACATCTCGTACACACTGGGTATAATTGACCCTGTTCACTTTTTGGTTGCCTATAACTTCACAAATAATGAACCTTTTTACTTACAAAAACGTAGAGCTATACTTTCAAGAATGTTATAGTAATTTATAAGTATTATAAGTGAATTTAAAATATTTAAAATATTTAAAAAAATTTGCGAAAAAAAATATTTTTGTAAACTGTCTGAAACTGTAGTCGGACATCGAAATATACTTATAAGGCTACGGTACCGCAACTTTTTAAAACGTCTAAAGTTTATTTTTGGTAAAAGTCAATAACAGGGTCAATATGACCCAATGTGTACTCAAAGGGTTAAAAATCTTATAAAGTAAAAAAAATCCGTCAGCATTCAAATATTAGGCAACACTCTTAAAGTGCAGAGGGGGACTGAAATACCGTTACAAAATGTCACATAGGAGGGAGTTCAAGAAGGTTTTATCAATACTGACATTTTTATGACCCAAAAATAAAATTCGAATTCGTGTCGATACAATAAAGACCAATATGGTCGAGAACAAAAATTAGTAGTTGCATTTTTAACCAAATAGTTCAATTTTTAAGACAATAAAAAAGGATTTCTTAGAATTTAGTTGAATTTTTAACCCATCAGTTGAATCTATAGAAAAAAAGTTTCTCATCAGCCAAGAGAGATAAACTATTTTTACAATTTCAGAAATGTGACTTTTCTAACATAAAAGACCCTTAAAAAATGTTAACTATAAAAGATAAGTTTATGATCAGTCATGGAATAGTTAAATGTTTCGTGAAAAAAATAATCTTAAACGAAACAAAAAACGAATGATCAACCTGTTCAATTAAATAAAAAAACCACAACTTTTGAACAAAATAGTTGAATCCTCAACGAAAGAAGGTACATTGACAACCAAAAATGGATTCATTAAATATTCCTCATCAAAAAATAATTTTCAAAAATTACAAAGTTGTTAATCAGTTGCATTTAAGTGAAAAGGACGAACTTTCAAGAAAATAGTTGAACCTTAAACAAAAATAGTGAATTTTCAACAAGCAAGATTAATTTTCTGCCTAAATTCACAAATTTTTAACAAAGTACACAAATTTCCCACCAAGTAGTTAAATTATCAATTTTGCACAGATTAAAAAAAAATGGATTAGCTAGATTTTCAGATCGGAAATTAATTTTTAACAAACAACAAAAAACAAGTTTCCAACAAAACAGTTACATTTCCAAAAAATTTGTTTAATTTTGAACCAAATAATTTAATTTTCTACAGTAAAATAGTTAAATTTTCAACCATAAATATGAACTTTCTACCGAAAAGTTAATAGCAACATGTTCAGATAAAAAATTCGCAAAAAACACAAATTTTTAACAGTTTAGTTACATTTTATGGAAATAGTTTAATTTTCCACCAAATAGCCAAAAAATGACAAAGAAAATTTTTCTGAAAAACAGTTAAGTTTCCATACTCCAAATATGAATTTTCGACGAAAATGTTAATTTACAACCAAGTTATTAAACTTGGAAGTAAATGAGGAACCTTCAAATAAATTATGATTTTTCAAACAAAAAAATGTATCTATTAGAAATTATTTTACCTTTAAATCACTTAGTAGATTTAAAATAATACCAGCGCAACATTCAATAGTTAATATTAAAAAAAAAACAATTTCTTGTTAGTCGTGTGCAGTCGTTTATGGAAACTTTCAATACAAATTTGGACATGTTTGAAAAATTCGATTTTGGGAAAATGAAAAAAGTCTAACTGTACACCAAACCAGCTTAAGTTAGTCAAATTATTACAGTTTTTTAAAATAAAATAAATCTTTTTTTTAAAGAATAATGGACTCATAAGTTAAGTCAAATTTTTAAAATTTGACTTATTTGAATTTTTAATGAATTTTAATTTTAATTAAAATGATTGTAGTAATTTAAGGAAGTCAAGGTGGTTCAATGTAACTTTAGATTTTTTTAAATTAAGTGTTTAAACGTTTCTAATTTAACAATGAAAATGCAAACAAACCACTGCACATATCGAATCTAAATAAAAAATAGGTAAATTCTTAAATAAAAGATCAATTTCCCAAAAAAATATTTGAATTATTATTTAAAAAAATGTAAGTAAGCTGTTGCACTTTTAACCAAAAAGGATGAGTTTTCAAGTAAGAAGAATAATTCTCGACTAAAAAAGGGAAATTTTCGATTTAAACACGAATTTTGAACCAACAACTAAAGAGTTTTATTTTCAAAAAAATTAAATGAGTTATAAAACGAAAGAAGAAAAATTGTAACAAAATTATTGAATTTTCAACCAAAGAGTTTAACTTTCAAGAAAAAAGTTGATGTTTTTACTAGGAAGATTGATTTTCTACCATAAAATGCGAATCTTTAACAAAATAATTGATTCATTAACAAAGAAAGAAACGTTTTAAAGGAGCAATTGCATTTTTAAATAAAAAAGGAATTTTTAAACAAGAAAATTAATTGTTTAACAAAAAAGACGAATTTTCTATTTAAAAAATGATTTTTCAACCAAAAATTAAATGGTTTTATTTTCCAAAAATAAAGTAGTTAAATCATTAAAGAAAAGATCTAATGTTTAACCAAGCAGTTGCATTTTTACCCACAAAAGTATTTTTCAAACCAGAAGAATAATTATTTAACAAAAAAGACAATTTTCTTTTAAAAAAAATTAATTTTTAACCAAAAATTAAATAGTCTGATTTTCAGCAAATAAACTGAGTTATAAAACAGAAGAAAAAGGTTTTGTCATTAAATAGTTGAAGTTGCAAGAAAAGAAATAAAATTTCAACTAAAATAATGAACTGAAAAAAATTAGCTTAAAGAAAAATATCAGAATTCAACCTAAAGAGTTTAATTTTTAAGCAAAAAGTTAACTTTTTTACGAGGAAAATTGATTTTCCACAACAGACTGCGAATTTTCAACAAAATAAATGAATTCTCTAACACGTTCTTAAATTAAAAAAATATCAATTGTTAACTGAAAATGTGATGAATTTTCAACAAAATAATTAAATTTTGAAACAAAAAGATACACTTTTAACCTATATAATAAATTTTTACCAATTAATTCAACTTCAAACCAAGTAGTTGATTTTTCCTTCAAAAAAACTCTAAACAAAGCATATAATAGTTGATATTTTTACCAAACTGTATTTTAATGTATGTATAATTAAACTCAGTTCAATCTGAAAAGACAATTTTTCGATAAAATAGTTGAATCTTCAACCACATTAGATTAATTTTCAGCCTGAAAAGATCCATTTTCAATTTGAAATATTAAATGCCAACCGAAAATGGAATAGTTACATTTTCTGTTAAGAAAATTATTTCTGAACCAAAAAAAATAACAATAATTTCCTGAAAAATAGTTAAATTTTGAATAAATTTTTTTTTAAACAAAGCGATTAACTTTTAACTAAACAGAGAAATTTTCAATTGAATGGTTTAACTTTTAACTAAAAATAAAAAGTTTCAATCAAAAATGGAATAGTCAAACTTTCAGTTAAGATCATTAATTTTTAACGAAGGACTAAACGAATTTTCAAAAAAAATATTTTCATTTTTAACAAAACATTTAAATTTTCAACCAAATATTCGAATTTTAGATAAAAAAAACTTCGTTTCTGAACTCAAAATAGAATGGTAGACATTTTAACCGCAAACATTAGCATTTAACAAAGAATGTTCAAAGTTTGTCGAACTGACCCATCCTTGCAAGATGTCACTTTAATTTGAAAGAAAAATGTAAGAATAATTGTTAATTTTTCCAAGACATTTATTTTAAGTCTCTCAAAATTTTTGAAAATTTTCCTCAATTTTAAATACAAAATTTGTTACAATCTTTAGATCTTGAATCCCTCTATCTTGCGGATAACAATAAATCTAAGAATCTCTGTCGAGTCGCGTCTAGAGACAAGCTTTTTGTGACCATGTTCTGGACGAATTAAGGCAGTTTAAAAAAGGAAGGATAGAATATTAACAAGAATAAGAATGTAAAAAAGTCTCGAAACCTGTCGACAGTCGCCCATTGGTCGATCGCAACACGGGCTGGATTAGCCGATTGAATAATTCATTGTCGTCGGTCTTGTCAAAGACTCCTTCCTCTTTTCTTCTCCTTCCTTGGATTCCTTTTTTTTATTCCTTTCCTCTACCCGTTTGTCTCCTAAACTTTGTCTCAGTCGCTCATTTCTCAAGGGAAGGCACGCTTAGACGTGTCTCGCGAGACTTGAACATGCAAGCATCATTTTTCAGAAAATCAGCTTCATTTTTTCGAATTTTCTGTACATCAAATATAAGCGTCTGCATTGGAAGATCACAACTAAGAGTTATTGCCATGATTGAGTGATGATAAATTACAAGTCTGAGCTCAGCATAATTCAATCCTAAACAAAGTTCGAGGAATGGTTGTGGAGAATAATGTCCAATAATTGAGTAGGTTTTTAACTTTATTCATTATTGTAAAAAGAAAACCATTCATCACTGCAATATATTTGAAGTTCTCTAATCAGGTAGTAAACTTTCTTTGGCCATTTTTTATAAAAAACGAGTGTTATTTACATTTAAGACTTTTCTTTGGTTTTGCGGTAATTTTTAAAAAGAATGTGACTTTTAAAAGATTTTCGACTGTTTTGATAGAATCATTAAGGTTTTCCGCTATTGTGAGATTGCCTTTGTCAGCCTTTAGGACATCTAAATTATTATCTTCTTTTTGAAAGGTTCCAATAGGTTTTTTTTTTTATAATTTAGATCGACCTTTAAAATGTTTTTAATAGTATTATTATTTATAATCATCAAGATTTGCCACTACTCCAATGTTGTCTTCATCGACCATAAAGAAAACTAAATTATTATGTTGCTTTCAAAAGATTTTGATACGCTGCTTGTAAGCTACATAACTTTTGAAAAGGCTTCCAACAGTTTTCATAGAATCTACACGATTTTCCACTAATGTAATATTCTTTTTATTCCACTTTAGGAAAACTAAATTATTATGTTCCTTTTGAAAGTTTTCAATAGGTTTTTTATACACAATTTTATTTGTTGAGATGTTTGTAACAGTCTGAATATATCTAATCATAATGATTTGCCGCTACTATAATATTGACTTTGACCAGCCTTTAACAAAACCAAATAATAATGTTCTTCTCAGATTATTTCAATAGGTACAACTGATTTAATGTAATCATCACGATTGATCGCTATAATAGTATTGCCTTTATCGGCTTTTAAGAAAACTAAATCATTTTGTTCCTTTCGAAAATATTCAGTAGGTTTCTTATAAACAATATCATTTCTAAAAAGGTTTTTATTAGCTTCAATGAAATGGTCACAAATTGCCCCTACTGTGAAGTTGCTTTTATCAGCTTTAAGAATACTAAATCATTTAGGTCTTTTTGAAAGTTTTTTATTTGTTTCTCATACGCAATATCATTTTTAAGAGGGTTTAACAGTGGAAATATAGTCATAACGATTTGTTATAACGAAATATAGTCATAACGATTAAGAAAACTAAATTATTATGCTTTTTACATTTTTTTGGATAAGTTTCTAATAAAGAATACCATTTTTAAAAGGTTTCTAAATGTTCTCATATAATAATCAAGATTTGTCGCTAATGTAATATTGCTTTCAGTAGGCTTTAAGAAATCTAAATCATTATGTTGCTTTACAAAACTTCCAATAGGTTTTTTGTACGCAATTCCATTTTTAATGGATAATCAACAGTTTAAATATAATTATTACGATGTGCCTCTACTCTAACATTGTTTTTATCGGCCCTTAACAAAACTAAATCATAATGTTCTTCTTAAAAGATTTCAGCAGGTACAACTACTTAAATGTAATCATCACGATTGATTGCTATAGTAATATTGCCTTCATCAGCTTTCAGGAAAACTAAATAATGTTGTTCTTTTCGAAAATATTCAGTAAATTTCTTGTAAACAATATCAGTTTCAAAAATGTTTTTGTGAGTTTTAATTTAATGATCACAAATTGCCCCTAATGTGAAGTTCACTTTATCAGACTTTAAGAATACTACATCATCTTGGTGTTTTTGGAACTTTTCGATTTGTTCCTCATACTCCATACCATTTTTAAGAAGGTTCAACAGTGGGAAATTAATAATAAAGATTTGACGCTACTGTAATATTTCCTTTATCCAACTTTAAGAAAACTAAATTAGCATGTTCTTTTTGAAAACTTGCAATACCTTTTTGTACGCAATTTGATTTTTAATATATTATTAACAGTTTAAATATAATCATTACGATGTGCCTCTACTGCAACATTGTTTTTAGCGCCCTTTAACAAAACTAAATCATAATGTTCTTCTTAAAAGATTTCAGCAGGTACAACTGCTTTAATGTAATCATCACGATTGATCGCTATAATAGTATTGCCTTTATCGGCTTTTAAGAAAACTAACTCATTTTGTTCCTTTCGAAAATATTCAGTAAGCTTCTTAGAAACAATATAATTTTTAAAAAGTTTTTTGTGAGTTTTAATGCAATGATCACAAATTGCCCCTACTATGAAGTTGCCTTTATCAGACTTTAGGAATACTACATCATTATGGTATTTTTGGAAGTTTTTGATTTGTTCCTTATACGCAATATTATTTTTAAGAGGGTTTAACAGTGGAAATATAATCATAAAGATTTGACGCTACTGTAATATTGCAAAAAGTGCACAAAACAGCTTTCAATTGGAGACCAATTGTTTCAAATGTTGGTTCTCCAACGCATACTTTAGCTAAGTTTTTATCTGACATTTTAAAAAACCAAATTCAGGAAACACGAATGCATTCATAAAAAATAGTTGGGAATTTAAACATAATTAGAAAAATATTATGGTTCCGAAAACACACTCTTTAGTCTCTCTTGACGTTGTTTCTATGTTTGATAATATCCCGTTATATTTGACTTTGGAATGCTTACAAGAAAATTTAAATTTACATTGGAACTTAAATAAAATATCGAAAAAAGAAATTTCAGTAGCAGCTTGGACTGTTTTTAATAATGCAGTGTTTTCATTTAGTAATTAATTTGACAAACCAATGTTAGGTTGTCCGATAGGTTCTTCAATGTCACCCATTGTTTCAAATTTATTTATTGAAGATGTAGAAAAGAGAGCATTAGAGAAATTAAATTTTACACCACTTCTATATAAACGATATGTGGATATGTGAAATCAAAAATAATAATTCTTTAATTTTTTTAGATTTAATGATTATAAAATCGTTGAAAGGTGATTTGATAACAAACTGGTATAAGAAACAGTCGTGGTCTGAGCGCTATTTAAATTTGGATTCTCACCATTTGTTTAGTCAGTAAATTGGTTTAATTAAAGATTTAGCAGATATGTGTATAAAATTAAGTCATGTTTAAATAGAAAAGAAAATCTAAATAATTTAAAAGGTATGTTATTGCAGAATAATTATCCACTTCCATTATTAAAAAGTGTTATGAAAGAAAGAATTCACGAAATTTACAATAGTTCACACAAAGAATGGTTAGAAAAATACAATAAAACAGATTTAAAGATTACACTTATTATCAAGGTCTTTCTGAAAGACTCAGAGGTTGTTTGAACAAATTAACATCAACATTTTTTTCTTAAATAACAAAACTTTGGATCATTTTCTTTTGAATAAAAAAGACGTAGAAAAGGTTAAAAATTCATCAGGTATCGCATACTAAAAAAATGCGAACACTGGTTTGTTTAAGAACTTAAGATTTATCTATGCATTTTACATTCAATTAAATATTTCAACTTGAAAAAATTTTATAAACTAAATTTAATTCACAATTTCAAATCCTTTGAGCTCTAGTGCGCTCTTTTTCATCTGTGGTTATTTGAAAATTCAACCTGTTCATTATCGTCCATTAAGTTTTATCTCTTAGCATTTATGTCAATGTCAATGTCCAATTGAGTAGCTTGTTTTGTTCCGTCATATTTATATGCTTCCTTAATTGAATATGAAGAAATCTAATTTTTTTATTGTTTTGAAGCCTCTCTTATAGAGGTTTCAAATTTCGAAAATGACTCATGTATTTTTGAACACGTTTAAAATCATTGAACATTAATTGTTCAAAATGTTTTTGACAATGTAAGGTAACTTTCGACTACGTATTTAACTGACAGTTGATAACAAAAATAAATTTTATGTTTCTTATGGGTTATTTTAATTTAGTTTGTTATTAATTGTACATAAAGGAAAAGCACTTTGCATTTTAGAGAAGGAATTTTTTCCTGATGAAGGCCCGCAGAGAGAGCTGGAAAGTTGAAAATATAACGATTTTTTAAACCACTACAATAGTGTTTTGTTAGTTTTGAATTGGACCGTAAGACTGGAATAAGGTAATAAGAAAATTTTTTCTAAAATTTTAGGAAAACTAAATTATTATGTTCCTGTTGAAAGTTTTCCATTTGTTCCTTATACGCAATGTTATTTTTAAGAGGCTTTAACAGTTTAAATATAATCATAAAGATTTGACGCTAACTGTAATATTGGCTTTATCCAACCTTAGGAAAAGTAAATTATTATGTTTTGGACATTTTTTTGATAGGTTTGCAATCAAGAATATCATTTTTGAAAAGGTTTTTAAATGTTTTCATACAATAATCAATATTGGTCGTTAATGTAATGTTGCGTTTAGCGGGCTTTAGGAAATCTAAATTATTGTGTTACTTTTGAAAATTTCCAACAGATTTTTTTTACGCAATTTTATTTATTTTTAAAATATTATTAACAGTTTAAATATAATCATCACGATTTGCTTCTAGTGTGACATTGCTTTTATCGGCCTTTAACAAAACTAAGTCATAATGGTCCTTTTAAAAGATTTCAATAGGTACAACTGCTTTAATGTAATCGCCACGATTGATCGCTATAGTAATATTGCCTTTATCGACCTTTCAGAAAACTAAATCATTATGTTTCAAATAAAAATGTTTGGTACGTTTTTTATAAGCAATATCATTTTTAAAAAGGTTTTTATGAGTTTTAATGGAATGATCACAAATCGCTGCGAACATAAAGTTGCTTTTATCGGCCTTTAAGAAACTATATCATTATGTTCCTTTTGAAAGTTTTTGATTGGTTCCTTATACACACTATTATTTTCAAAGGGCTTTCAACAGTTTCCATATAATCATAACGATTTGCGGCCACTGCAATATTGGCTCCACCCAACTTTAAGAAAACTAAATTATTATGTTTTTAAAAAATAATTCTTGTATAAATTTCCAATAAGGAATATTATTTTTTAAAGGTTTCCAAATGTTTGCATATAATCATCATGATTTGCGGCTATAATAATATTGCCTTCAGCGGCCTTTAAGAAAACTAAATCATTATATTCCTTTTAGAAATTTCCAATAGTTTTTTATGCATAATTTAATTTTTCAATATGTTGTTAAAAGTTTAAAAATAATCACAATAATTTTCTGCTAATGTAATATTGACTTTATAGGCCTTTAAGAACACTAAAGCATTAATCTTCTTTTAAAAGGATTCAATAAGTTCCGCTGTTTTAATGTAATCATCATGATATCCCGCCATAGTAATATTGGCTTTATCGGCTTTTAAAAAACTAAATCATAATGTTCCTTTTAAAATTTCTCAGTATTTTTCTTATAAACAATATCATTTTTAAAAGGTTCTTATTAGTTTTTATATAATATTTACA
>NC_046663.1:13242151-13246812 GCF_010883055.1 Belonocnema kinseyi | reverse complement strand
TATCAGTTGATAAAAACATGGCGCCCCCTACTCGCCCGTATACCCGTGATGGCCATTTGATTGATAAATATATCGGTTTTAAATCCACGAGTGATTCCAGGATTCGGTCGGTGTGTAAAGAAACTGCACCACCGACAATGACCGACATGAGGTAAATGAAAGTGGCCCTCAACCCTTAACATGTGTGCGTCACGTGGCCATCGTAGGTATATCGCACGCACACAACCTGATATCGGCTTTAGAGTTTAACTCAGGCAGATTTAGAATTGAGATTGTTGGTATTTTACTGTTCGATCCCCAAGGAAGCAATTTTTGACAGATACAATCTGACAGATAAATGGATCAATTTTGTGTGTTTTTAACTGTACAGTGTTTCACCTTAAAATCCGTTTGTAGATTTTGTATATTTGTGCTGTAATTATTATCCATAGCTGGTTCAATTTAATGCCAGAGTAAGCAAATCTGCCTCAAGAAATTGTAGGTTATGTTTCTATGTTTACCTTTCAGCTCCACTCTCCTCACCATTGTTTTCAGGTTCTTTTTTTCAGAATTATCACACCAGGTGCGATCGAAAAATCGTTGGATTATCAACATCAACCCCTAAATATTTGACTTAAAAAAAAGTCAACCACATATTTTAAGTCGAAAAAAATTAAAGAAATGTACAACTTCAAGTCGGGTGGTCACTGACTGCGAAAACCGGGAACTATAGTCCAGATTTTTGAACACCAAGAAGTACCCTAGAGTTTAGAAGAAAACCCGGAATTTTCCAGATTAATTTTTTACTTTTATTGATGATTTTTTCTAAATTTTCCTAAAAAGTCATCTTTTTTTGGGTAGCAAAATCAACTATATTGATGAACACTCGTCTATTTCGAACAGCTATAGTTCGACCTTTTAGATCTTTTAGTTTTTAAATTAGAAACAGGTAAATTCATTCAAAAAATACGGATTTTCAACGAAATACTTAAATTCTCAACTAAGAAAAAGTAATTTGAGAAACAAACAGTTGAATATTCAGTTAAAAAAATTAATTTAAAAAAATAAAGATTTTTCAACAAAAGAAATTAATTTTGAACTAATTGTAAGATTACGAATCTTTTACCAATAAAATAAATTTTAAAGAAAGTAGTTAAACTTTCAACCAACAAGTTAAATTTTCAACAAAATACTTGAATTCTCAACTAAAACAAATTAGTTTTCAAGCAAACAGTTAAATTTTTAACCAAATAGTTAAATTTTCATTAAAAAAATTAAGTTTTAACTCAGAATATAAATTTTCAAAAAAAGAGATGAATTATGAAGAAAATAGTTTAACTTTCATCAAAACAGTGGAATTTCCAATTAAAGAATATTAATTTTTTACAAAAAACGCAATAGTTGATATTTCAACCAAAGAAAATTTTAAATTATAATTTAATAAAAAATTAATGTTTAACCAAAATAAGAATTTTTAAGAAAATAGTTCAATTTTTAACAAACGATGAATTTTAAACTAAGATTAGGAATCTTCAACCGGAAAAATGGATTTTGAAGAAAGTAGTTCAACTTTTAAGCAATAAGTTGAAGTTACAATCTAAGAAGATGAATTTAAAAAAATGTAATTTTAGAATATAAAAACAAACAAAATTTTGTTTTAAATTAGAAACAGTTAAATTTATTTAAATAATACTAATTTTCAATGCAATATTTAAATTCTCAACTAAGAAAAATTAATTTTAAAACAAACGATTGATTATTCAGTTACAAAAATTAATTAACGAAAAATGTTTCACTAAAAGAAATAAATTTTTAACTAATTTTAGTTCAATTTTTAACCAAATAGTTAAATTTTCAGTTAAAAAATTGAGTTTTAAGCCAGAATATAAATTAGAAAAAAAAAAGGAATGAATTTTCAACTGAGATTATGAATCTTTAACCAAAAAGATGAATTTTGAAGGAATTAGTTCAACTTTCAACCAAATAGTTGAATTTACAATCTAAGAAGATGATCTTTCAACAAAAAATGTAATATTTGATATTACAAACAAAAAGAGATTTTGTTATAAATTAGAAACAGTTAAATTCATTAAAAAATTATGAATTTTCAATGAAATATTGAAATTCTCAACTAAGAAAAATTAATTTTAAAACAAACAATTGCATATTCAGTAAAAAAACAAAATAAAAAAATATTTTTTTCCTAAAATAAATAAATTTTAAACTAAAAGTAAGATTATGAATCTTTAACCAACAAACTGAATTTTAAAGTAAGTAGTTCCACTTTCAACAGAGTTGAATTTTCTTCCTAAAAGGTTGAATTTTCAATGAAATACTTAAATTCTCAACTAAAAAAAATTATTTTTCAACGAAACAATTCGATGTTTAACCAAATAGTTAAATTTTCAGTTAAAAAATTGAGTTTCAACCCAGAACATAAATTTTCAACAAAGATTATGAATCTTTAATAAATAATAAATAATGAAGAAACAGTTAAGTTTATATGAAGTATACGAATTTTGAACAAAACACTAGAACCCTTAACTAAAAAAAGTTAATTTTCAACTTAACAGTTTAATTTCATGCCAAATAGTTAAATTTCCAGTTTAAAAAATTAATTTTAACCCAAAAAATATTTCCACAAAGAAGTATTGTTTTCAACGAAAAAGATGTATTTTCAACTAAAATTATGAACCTTTAACAAACAAAAATATATGAATTTTAAAGAAAGTAGTTCAAATTTTAACTAAATATTTAATTTTAAATCAAAAACAGTTAGATTTTCAACCAAATAGTTAAATTATCAATGACAAAATAAACGTTAAACAAAAAAAACTAATTTTTACCAAAGTAGTTTTATTTTAAGCAAAAGAGATGAATTTTCAGCTGAGATTATGAAACTTTAACCAAAGCAATTAATTTTAAAGAAAATAGTTCACTTTTCAACCAAGAAGTTAAAGTTTTAATCTAAATGAATTAATTTTTAACAAATAATTGAATAATTAATATTTCAACCAAAAAATATTAAATTTTAAATCTGAAACAGTTGAATTTATCAAAAAAATTGAAATTTTCAATGAAATATTTGAATCCTCAGCTAAAAAAAGCTCATTTTCCGCCAAATAGTTTCATTTTTATAAAAAAAACGTGATTTTCTACAAAAATAATTAAAATTTTTATTTAAAAAGATACATTTATAAACAAAAATTGAATGTTTAAATTAACAATTAAAAAAAAAGATTTATCAAAAAAATATTTGAATTTTTAAGCCACGAAATACCAGAAATAATAATAATAATTAAAGCTAAAAAATACCAAAAAGGACGAATTCACAACAAAATTTTTATATTTTTAATCCAAATAATGAACTTTTAACAAAGCAGTTGAACTTTCAACAAAAATAGTTGCATTTTGAAACTTGAACCAAATAATTAATTTTAAAGAAAGTAGTCCATTCTTTAACCAATAAGTTGAAGTTTTAACCCAA
Source organism: Belonocnema kinseyi (assembly GCF_010883055.1). Taxonomy (NCBI): domain Eukaryota; kingdom Metazoa; phylum Arthropoda; class Insecta; order Hymenoptera; family Cynipidae; genus Belonocnema; species Belonocnema kinseyi. The sequence continues at coordinate 13,243,346 of NC_046663.1, read as the reverse complement.
AAGAATTAATTTTTAACAAATAATTTATTAATTAATATTTCAACCAAAAAATATTTTATTTTAAATCAAAAACAGTTAAATTTATAAAAAAATTTAAATTTTCAATCAAATATCTGAATCCTCAACTAAAAGAGACTAATTTTCCGCCAAACAGTTGCATTTTTATCCAAAAAAAAACCTGATTTTCTAACAAAAAATACATCTTCTCAATAAATCTCATGCACTTTTTAATTAAAAGTTAAATTTTCAGCCCAGAGGATTAATTTTCTACCAAAAAGTCAAATTTTTAACAAAATACATGGATTTTCAACCAAATAATTAAAACTTTAATTAAAAAATATACATTTATAAACAAAAGTTAAATAGTTAAATTTATAACTTAAAAAAAATTAACCTAGAAAAAAACGATTTATCAACAAAATAGTTGAATGTTTAGGACATAGAATGAATTTTTAACTGAAATTACGAATCTTTAACTAAAAAATTACTGCATTTTTGAGGCGAAAATACAAATTTTCAAACCCGAAATTGTGAATTTTTCACATAAAAGTTAATTTGAAACCGAAACAGATTAGTTTTTGATCATAAAGGTCAAGTTTTAATAAGATATTTCCAGTTTTAAACAAAAAAGATGAGATTTCTAAAAAGAAAATGAATTTTCATGTCAAAAAATGAATTTTCAAGAAAACAATTGAATTTCCAACCAAAAAGGATGACTTAATTTATGCACGGCCCCTAAACAGAATTAGGATTCATTGACCTACAAAAAAACATTAAATTTTCTTCTTTTCAGACATGAACTTGTGTAGATTCCCAGATCAGATCCGATTCAAGATATCTTACGAAAACCTAGTTTGTAGAAGTAGAGCCAGTTCTATCACAGCAATGCCACTTATCATCATACTGTCAATTCTATATGCATTTAGACACCATTATTAGCTTCGGGATCGAACAGTAAAATACGAACAATCTCAATTCTAAATCTGCCTGAGTTAAACTTTAAAGCCGATTTCAGGTTGCGTGCGTGCGATATACCTCATTTACCTCATGTCGGTCATTGTCGGTTGTGCAGTTTCTTTGCACACCGACCGAGTCCTGGAATCACTCGTGGATTTAAAACCGATATATTTATCAATCAAATGGCCATCACGGGTATACGGGCGAGTAGGGGGCGCCATGTTTTTATCAACTGATA
>NC_046663.1:13216295-13242051 GCF_010883055.1 Belonocnema kinseyi | reverse complement strand
TTGTCAGAGTTAGATAAATTAAATATTACAGTAACTTTAAATCGGAATTTTATATTTGAACCGTTAAACCTATTAAAACCTTTCTGAAGAAACATAATGATTTAGTATTTTTGGATAACGATGAAGGAAATACTGCAGTAGCAGCAAATCTTCATAATTATATTAAAGCTGTTAAGCTTATTAAAAACATTCTAAAAGGAACATTATTATTAATTTTTCTTGTATATCGATGAAGGCAATATTGCAGTAGAGGATATTCGCGATGTTTCTTAAAACAGTTGAACCTATTGAAATCTTTCAAAAACAAAAAATAATTATTTAGTTTTCTTAAAGAAAGAAAAAGCAATATCGCAGTAGCGGCAAATCCTTATGATTATGTTCAAACTATCAAAAACCTTTTAGAAAATGATATGGTTGATAAGAAACCTATTGGAAACTTTCAAAAGGAACTTAACTATTTGGTTTTCTTTAAGGCCGCTAAAGAAAATGTTATAGCAGCGGCAACTCATGATCATTGTTTCATTAGCTTCGGGATCGAACAGTAAAATATCAACAATCTCAATTCTAAATCTGCCTGAGTTAAACTTTAAAGCCGATATCAGGTTGCGTGTGTGCGATATACCTCATTTACCTCATGTCGGTCATTGTCGGTGGTGCAGTTTCTTTACACACCGACCGAGTCCTGGAATCACTCGTAGATTAGAACCGATATATTTATCAATCAAATGGCCATCACGGGTATACGGGCGAGTAGGGGGCGTCATGTTTTTATCAACTGATATTTCTAATGCATTGTGACTCTCTATTTCTCTCTGATAATTATCACGATTTTTCGCTACTGCAACATTGCCTTCATTGACCCTTAATAAAACTAGATTATTATGTTTATTTTGAAATTTCACAATATGTTTCCTATACACAATATCCTTTTTTACGAATTTTTATTAGGTGTAACTCTTTTAATCTAATTATCAGGATTTTCCGCTTCTGCAGCATTGCCTTTATTGTCCTTCAAGAATACTAAATCATTATATTCCTTTTAAAAGCTTTTGATTGGTTCCTTATACAAAATATTATTTTCGAGAGGTTTTTACGAGCTTAAATATAATCAGAAAGATTTTCCGCTATTATAATATTGCCTTTATCCAACTTTAAGGAAACTAAATCATTATGTTACTTTGTAAAATTTCCAGTATGTTGTTTATACATAATTTCTTTTTTTTTCCTTTTAACAAATTAGCAATAATCATAAAGTTTTTCCGCTACTGTGATATTGTCTTATTCACTTTTTAAGAAGACCAAATCATTATATTTCTTTTAAAAGGTTTCAATAGATTTAACTATCTTAATAGACATAACGATTACTTGCTACTGAAATATTGCTCTGAACAGTATTCAAAAGAACTGAATATTTATAATTCTTTTAAAAAATGTTAAAAGGCTATTCTTTTAGATAAGTTTAAATAGGTTCAACTGTTTTAATGTAATCATTACGATTTTCCGCTACTGTAATATTGATTTTTCATTCCTGGAGAAAACTAAATTATAATGTTCCTTCTACAATTTAGCTTCTTTGCATTTAGCTGCCTTTAGGAAAACTAAATCATAATGCTCCTTTTGAAAGTTTTTAAGAAGTTTCTTATAAAAAATATCATTTTCTTCTACATTCTTCACTACTGAAGAAGCTTCAATATAATCATACGATTTGTTTCTACTGTAATATTTTCTTGATAAGTCTTGACGAGAACTAAATCATGAGGATTTCTTTGAAAGATTTCAATTTATTCTACTGTTTTAATATAATCATCAAGATTTTTCGCTATTGTATAAAATTGCCTCTAGCGGCTTTGAATAAAACAAACAATTATATTCCATTTAAAATATGTCAATGGACAATAATAATAATGACAGTAGGGACAAAGGAAACTTTCATATTAATATAACATTTACAATTAATAAAATATTTGTATTGCATCATTTGGTCATTTAAAATAAAATAGACGAAGTCCACTCGAATTAAATGTTTATTAGGGGAAACCAGTCCGAAAAATGTATAAACGAAAATTTTATTTCGGCTGATATCGACATTTAATGAACAAATGCGGAAAGTATTATAATCAAAAATTAAAGCTGGAACATTCATTTTAAAGATAGCAATATTGTTAAGTGAATATTAGCCTTTAATCCCATATTTAGGCCTTAAAATCACTACGCAATTGAAACTATTTAGAAAATTTTATGATCGATGAGACTGTATTGCCACTATTTCGCAACAATGACAATAAAGAAACATTGTCTCACAATTTTCCGCTAATACCCCTACTTCTTTACTTTGCTTTCAAAAATATTTTTGATCTTCTTCACTAATTGAATAAATTAATTCGATTTTTAACCGAATAGTAAAATTTGTATGCAACAAAAGCGAATTTTTAACTAAACTTGTAAATATTTAACAAAGAAATCAATTTCTAAGGAAGCAGTGTATCTTTTAACCAAGAAGTTAGGTTTTCAAACAAGAAGTAAAATTTTTAGTTAGAAAAGGAATTCTTAACAACAATAAGAACAGCAATTTTTAACAAACAAGATTAATTCCAATTTAAAAATATGATAGTAGATTTTTCCGTTAAAAAGAATAACCATTTATCGAAAAATAGTTAAATTTTCTGTTTCTGTTCTTTTAATTCAGTTCATATTTTTGCAAGAAGCAAGGAGGAAAAGTTTCTTGAAAACAAGAAAAAATAAGATTTTTCAAGAAAACAAAATCGTTAACTTTAATTTGGTCAAGCATTTCAAAAAATTGTTATTCATTTTCATATTTTACATGATTGATGTCCCATTCTAGTTACCGCCCCCCCCCCCTGCATTCGGCAGCATCACATAATTTTTGAACGGCCACTTACTTAACCGAAAAATAAAAATTAAACTGAATAAATGTTTCATGATGGCTTAATTATGGGAAGTGGTTAATAAAAATTATACATTGCCTGCGGGCGATAATACTAGAATTAGTACCATCTGAGGCATCAGATGAATCATAGGTCACTGAGGGGACATTTGTTAACTGTACCCATGCGACTAAATTTCAGAAGTGCGCTAAAATCACTATAGACAATTGTTCTGGGATTAGACAGACAATTACTCTAACGAGGTATTTTCAAGTAATAATAGTCCGCAATTAAAACAATGACTTGTAACTGCTGACGGCCAAATAATTTTCAATACAATACTTTAGTGGTAGAAACATTCATTTTCAAGCCCAACACTTGCATGAAAAATGACAATATCTTTATGGACATTTTTTTCAGTATTTTTCTTTCTACCTTCCGCCATAACTTTGGATGGTACTGACATATTTGCATCACTTTTTAATGCGAGTAATAACATTCGAAAAGTACTTCGAAAATTAATTTTTAAGGATGTTTGAAAAAAATTAATTCTTTTTCTATAATCCAAAGTTTCTCATTTCTTTTTTTTTATTTAGAGCATATTAATTTGTTTTCAAATGCTCATTACTATATCCTAATTCAGCGCCATACCCATTTTCAGTATTAAAAAAAAATCTTTTTATATTTGGTCAGACCATGAGAGAGCATTGTATTTTTAAATACTGCTCAGGTGAAAAATGTAATTTAACAATATATCATTTTTGGAATGGGTGTTTAATAATTTATTCATTAAGATTCCATTAATAGTTATTATGTTACATAATTAAGCTTTATAAAAATTTTTGCAAAATAAATTAGAGGCTGTGATTTTCCTTGTATGAAATTAAACAATTTCCAAGTGTACATCTATATAAGATTGAATATATTTTAATTTTAAATCATCAAAACCGACTGATTTTAAATCTTTAAATTTTTGCAAATTAAAAAAAAAACATTCAAAATTAAATTTTTTTCTGTTGTATAAATATTAAATATTAAGGAATTGCAAATGTTGCAAACTGAAGAATTTTTCATTGTAAATCTTCAAAATTGAACTACATATACAAAATCAAAATTGCAATATAACTCGAAACTATAAACATTCAAAGTTAAAGAATCTTTAATTTTAAGCATTCTTTAATTTTGATGATTAGTATTTCAAATTTATTCAATTAAAAACTTAGAATCGGAACCTTTTAACTTTCGATCCTCAAAACCAAACAGATTTAAGAATTTCTAATTACGTATATCTGAAATGGATCAATTTTAAATTGCAATTTTAGAAAATTGAATAAATTTTAACTTTCAATTTGATAAACTGATTAATTTTTAATTTTAAATTTGAAATATCCTGTTTCAAAAACACATTCTACATTGTATCATTTTTTATAATACACATTAAATATTAAATATTTTTATTGCAAATATATCCAAAATTGAAGAACTTTACATTATAACTTTTCAAAATTTAACTAGATATTTTTTTTCCATTTAAAATATTATTTTAAACTGTAAAAATGACAAATTATTGATTTTCAATTGCCAATCATCAAAATTAAATTATTAAAAAAAGCAAACCTCTAAACGTATAAATCTTGATGATTGAATAATTCTATTTTCTCAAAATTCAAGAATTGTTTATATAAATTCATCAAAATTACACAATTATATACTTCAAATATTTAAAATTAAAGAGCTTTTAATTTTTTAAATTAAGAAAGAGAGATTATGCAAATATTTCAGTTTTACAATCAAGGATTCTGCAATTTTGATGTTTTTTGTTAAAAATTTCGTCAAATATTAAGGTAAAGATTAAAAAAAATTGACTTCTGATTTCCAGAATCATTTAAACTAAAGAATTTTTATTTGTACGTTGTTAAGATTAAAGGGTTTTTAATTTTGTATCTTCAAAATTGAATCATCTTTAATTTAATATCTTAAAAATTAAGCTATTAAAAAGCCTTGCATTGCGTCTTTTTCTAATTGTATTTTTATGAATTCGTTCTGAATTCTTTTAAATTCTTTAAAGTTCTCAAACATTTTTTTAACTTACTTAAATTTTTCTAAATTTCCTCAATTTTATCTAAGTCAATAAATTTGATTTTTAATTTACAGAGGGTTTTATTTAATTGCTATTATATATAAATTGATAAAATTATCGAAGAATGAGAATTATTTTAAGGTATTTTTTCAAATAACTTGGCGTTTCAAGAGTTTGGAAAATCTCATTGAATTTCAGAATATTTTAAAGAATTTAAAATTTTCGTATTTCCAGGAGATTTTAAAATATTTTTTGCAATCCATTTGAAATTCGATCTCAATTCTTATTAGTTCATCCTAAATTCGAAACTTATTTCCAACTTACTAAATTCAGTGAATTTTTTTATATTTTTGAATTTTCAATTTGATTAAATTCTTTGAACTAGTCATTTTGTTGTTAGAAATTAGTGAGGTTTCAAAGATTTGAAGAGTTTTAAAATTACTTTCCGAATTCCATTCAATTTTCGTTAATTCACATAAATTCTTTTAAATTTACTCAGTTCCACTTAATTTGATGGGTTTTATAAACATTTTTAATAGACTTGTTTAATTGATCCTAAAGTCTTTTAACTTTACCTGGAACTCTTAGGAATTCCATCAAATTTTTTTAAATTCCTTTGTATATTTCAAGCTCATTCCAATTTTTCTGAATTTAATGCAGTATTTTATATTTTTTAATTGTTTCTTATTCATTAATTTTTTTAATTCACCTTGAATTTGCAAGATTTTGGTTAAATTCTTCTCGTTTTCCTGAAATTACTCCAAACTCATTTTTATTTTTCGGAAATAAATAGCATTTTTTTAATAATTTTTTTTTATTTATCTGAATTATTTAGAATTTAGCTTCAATTTTTTTGAACTGTTGTGAATTTATCCTTAATTTTTTACACCATTAAAAAATTAATTAATATCTAAAAAATTTCAAAAACAAGAATTGAAAACAATTGAGTTTTGATTTTCAGAATCATTTAAACCATTTAAAATTGCAATTTTTTTCTACGTGTATTCTTGTCAATTTATCCTGAATTCTTTTTAATTCTTTGGAGTTCTTTAACATTTTTCTAGCTTACTTGAATTCTGACAAATTTATTCGATTTGTCCCGAGTCAATGAATTTTGTTTGAATTTCAAAAAAAAAGAAATTTCAAAAAAACAAATTTTTTTAAATGTCAAAAAAATTTTTTTGCAATTAACTTAAAATTTCCTCTAAATTCTTATTAATACATCTTGAATTCTTTTTAACTCTTTTGAATTTTTCTAATTTCACTCGAATCTACTCAGATGAATGAATTTTCATGAAGTTTTTATTCAATTCATCTTAAAGTATATAAAACTCATCAAATTCTTTGGAATTTCACCAAATTGTTTTAAAATCTCTTTAATTTTTTTAATTCATTCCAAAATTACTAAATTCAATTAACTTTATCATCTTTTTTAATTTTTAATTTAATGAATTTCTTTCTTAATTCAACTTTATTTTTTATCAATTTTATCGAATTCTTCTCATTTTCCTCAAATTCTTGTAAATTCACTGAAATTTTACTCGAATCAATGGAATTTTTTTTGGATTTTTAAAACTATGTCCAATTTCTAAAAATTATTTTAATACGTCTTGCAGCTAGTAGGAACTTTCTTGGTTATAAGTTAGCGGGGTTGCAAAGATTTAAAGAAATTTCAAATTATTTTTAGGAAATTATTCTGAATTCTTCTTAATTTAACCTAATTATTCATTTAATTCTTTCAGAATTTCATTGAATTTTCGTTAATTTACTTAAATTCTTTCAAATTTTCCTAATTCTACTCAATTCTTTTGTATTCCCTTGTATTTTCCTATGCGTATTAAAATTTTTCTGAATTCAATCCAGTGTTTTCATAATTTTAAATTGTTTTTAATTCATTTAATTTTTATTAATTCACTTCCAATTTGTATGAATTTGATCAAATTCTTCTCGTTTCGCCTCCATTTCTCTAAATTCATTTCAATTTTACGACAATGTATTGAAATTTTTTCATTAAAATTTTTGTTTCAACTTATTCGAAATATTTTGAATTTAGCTTTAGTTTTGAACTGTTATAAATTTATCCTAAATTTTTTACCCCTTTGAGCGCGAAAAAATACCCTACAAACTGTCAAAAAGTTTTCCTTGGTTCCTGCATTCTATCCTTTAGAGATTTACGTTAGGTAATTCTTTATTACTAAACGTAAATATATTTTTATTATTTTTTAAAACAAATACCGACTGTTTTTATGCATTATGATCTTTTCTGCTGTTAAAAATCCTATTTATAAATGATACTATTTTTCAAATAAATTTACTGAAAACTATAAAAAAAATGTTAATGTGAATACGCTAGTAACTCTAAAACAAAAGTGAAAAAAATGTGCAAGAATAGCATAATGAGGCCATTATATAATTTATGGAATTGAATAATGCTTAAACAAAATTAATAAATATCTAGAAAATTTTAAAAACAAAACTCTAGAAATAATAAAAAGGAAATCTATAGATTTTCTTTTTATTATGAGAAAATCAATTATTATATTTGACCATATTACTTTTTTATAGTAATACACATAAAACTATAATGCAGAACAAAAAAAGAAACATTAAATATCATCAAAACATTATATATTTTATAATAAATAAATTTTATTATAAATATTCAATTCAATTAATTAAATAATGTCAATTTTCAGACATTTTTGCACAGTTTAGTTTTTTACCTTAAGGCCATGTGACGAGTGGGTCACGTGACCAGATTCCTACCTTACCGCCACCTTTCTTATTTCCCAACTTATCTTCACACGAAGCGCTACACCGAGTTGAAAATTTGGGATAATAAATAAAAAGCAATAAGAAAGGTGGGTCTGGTCTTAAACTTGAATAATTATAAAAAAAAGAGAAAAAATTTATTGACATCAAAAAACTTTTTTTATAATTATTAAAGTTTAAAACCAGTCCCACCATTCTTAGTGCTTCTTGTTTAGTATCCCAAATTTTCAACTTTTCGTAACGTTTCGTGTGAATATAAGTTGCGAAATAAAAAAAGTGGCGGTAAGGTAGAAATCTGGTCACGTGACCCACTCATCACATGGCCTTAAAGTTAGGTTTGTATTCGAGAAAAACAAATCATTTTTTATCAGAATGAATTCGTACATTTTAAAGATTTGAGATAGGTTTTCGGTTAGTTCAGGGAAAATTAAATAAAATTTCAAATCGACAATCGGGTTTTTTTTTTATCGTTGAGCCAATTATCCTCGCCTCGTAAAGCGTAATCATATCAGAAAAGGCTAGTTGTTCACGGATCGTAAACCTAAAAGTGATGAGTTGTATTCACCATATTATTAATGCGCTCGAACCCATGAATATTGACTTTCATTATCCTACCAATCATGTGTATACAGTATCCTATAATTATTGTAAAGGTTTGAAAATCCAGCGAGAAGAATTTTTTTTCCCGTACCGGTTATAGATAATCCGGAATTTCTCTCACTAGAAAATAAAACACGCGCGCTAAGCGCGTGATTATTGGTTTTTGTTTTTCTCACGCGATTTTTAAATAAAAATATAAAATTATTGTTAATACATTTTTATTTTATTTGGTGGTATCTATCAGCACAAATAATACAAATTAAAAGTAAGCACAATATTCTTAATGATTGATCAAAATTTATACATTAGCTTCAAAAATAATTTATAATATTTTTATGCAATAGAGTGGACCGAAAAATCTAAAATAATTATATTTATTAGCAATCACACTGAGAAATTCCATTGTAGCCTTACAAACAAATTTAAAAAAAATTTAATTAAAAAAATCTCACCATTGGACTGGACTAGGTGATCCAAAAAATTCAAATTTTTAATTTCTTTGCGCATAAAAAAATGGGGGTTTAATTTATTTTTGGGTCAAGTTTAGCGATAACGTTATAAATATATTATTTCGAGAAATGAAAATAATATAATTTTGTTAAATTCTACCTAAGGTTGCCAAAACAAACGTTGTTTGTTTTGATTTTAGGCCATTTTTTCACAGGATTTGTGAAAAATAGAAAAAAATTTAATCTTGGTCGTGTAATTTTTTTGTAAGTATAAGACCTGGGAAAGAAAAAAAAAAGTTTGGCATCGAAATATGATATTTTGAAAATTGAAAATATTATATTTCAACTAAAAAAATTATTTTTTTCTCTTTTTCCGCCAAAGAAAAACTTCCATTAAATTTTATATTTATAATTTATAACTAAATTAAGTATTTTAATATATGCTATAAATATTAATATATTTTATTTAATATATTTTAATATTTTATAATTGAATATTTCAATTTTGATGTTTAAAAATACCAATTTACGACATAAAACACGAACAAAGCCTAAAGTTTTTCAAAATTGTGACATTAGCTTTCATCTAAAAGTAACGTTTTTTGGTTAAAAATAACTTATTTGCGGTGAAAAGATGTTGAAATAACCTCAAATTAGTAAAAAATTGAAATCCTTTATGAAATCTATATCGATTTCCGATAAAAAATGCCAACAGAACCTAAAATTGTTGACGAGTTGAGGATCTTCTTTGAAATATGATATTTTAATTGAAATTTTTTGTTTGTTTAATAAATCGTATTGTAATAAAAATTGTGAAAATATTTCAACTTTTGTTAAATTATAATTATTTTTGTGTGAATGCATACATTTCTAGTGTAAATCCCCAATAAAACATCAAATTGATTGGAAATTATGAACCTCTAAAATCTATTGGTTCTTGTTTATAAATCGAAATTTCTGGACAAAAACGTTAATAAACCGGAAAAAACGAAAATTGAAAAAAATGCATCTTTAAAATCTAATAATTTTCAATTAGATTAAATTTAAATCAAACTTATTTTTTGTATGAAACTAATTTGAAGCCAAATGCACTAAAGTGAAACACATAATATTTTTAATAAGTCATTACATAATTTAAAAGATTAAATTTCATCGCACAAGAGTATTTAAGAACGACGAATGTTTTTCAATTCACATAAGGTTTACTATGATTGTTCTCAGTCAAAGTGATTATTTATTGATTTAGTTTATAAAATTTTAAATTTAAGTTAACTTGAAGAGGGATTTGTCGTCATTTTTAATTTTTCGCCTTTTCATGCGACATAACCTCTATTTTTCCTAAATACCAGTTATCATAATTTCCGTTATTCCGAATCCTCATTTGGCATAATTTTCATACGTTTAAATTTCTATTCCAATAATTTTTTTTATTCTTAATTTTATTTCAATGCGATTTATCTTTTTTCGAATTAGTATTTAACATAAGAGTCATTTTTCCGAATTCGTACATAACCTAATATTCATTTGTACGAATTTCTAGTTCTCATATTTTACATTTATTCGAATCATCATTTGTCATAATATCTTTTTCCCAAATAATCACATAACCTAGCATTTATTTACATGAATCGCCATTTGCCATAAATTCCCACTTATTTGAATGGGCATGTCACAGAAATGGCATTGCTGCTACAACTCATTCGGCCTAAAATAAATTCACAAAATCAGCCAATCAGGATTTTTTATTTGATCTTCGCGCCTTTATTTTAGACCGGCTGAGCTGAAGAACAAATGCATTTTTTGTGATACGGCAATTCGATCAAGTAGATGTTATGACAAATGACGAATCGTGTTCATAAATGTTAGGTTATGTGGTAATTCGTGACAATATAAATGATGTAAAATGACCACCAGAAAATTCGAAAAAATAAAAATTATGACAAGACTGTTCGACAACTTGATTTTGCAACAAGTAAAACTTAGGTTAACCTTCGGAACACACTCTGGGTCTCACAGACCCTTAAATATTTTTCCAGTATTTTAGTTTTTTTAAAATATTTTTATTTATATATAAATAATTCTAACTTTTTCAAACAATCCGAATTAATTCTATCATTTTTGAAGAATATTACACAATTTTGATGTCTTGATTGGATGAGTATTTTCAAAATGGTAGAACTCAGAAAAGTGCCCAGGGTATAACTGACCCACAGGGTCTTACTAACCCACAGTGTCCTCCGTGATCGAAAAAATAGGTGTGTGTTCCGAGGGTTGAAGTTGAAGTTGGGTAATTGATTTGAGGGGTAGAGAGGTGATGGCACGAGAGGAAACGATAATATAGGTAGGATATGATGCGTTCGGATACGATAGGATATGATAGCATATGGTAGGATAATAATGGATAAGATAGGATAGGACAGAAAAAGAGGATATGACAGAATAGGATGGGATGTGGTAGGATAGGACAAGATAGTATATGATAGGATAGGATAAGGTAGGTTAGAATTGAATAGGATAAGGTAGGATAGGATGGAATAGGATGGGATAGGATAGGATACAAAGAAAATGTGAAAGATGAGAGTGAGAGACGCAGGGGACGTTTCAGATCAATCTACCACAATCACTAAATATTTTAAATGGAATAAATATAAAAGTTAAATATTTTAAGCACTTTAGCTGTCACTTAAAACTTGGACTCATTTTCGTGTAGAAAAAGGAACTAGATAAAATGTAAACTCTTTGCTACTTGTTTCAATCGCTGGGCTACCTCTTGCTACTTTTTAGGGTATCATAACCCCGGGTAGAAACCTGTATATTTTCGGTCAAGTCTTAACCCATAGTAATCTTTCTCAGTAAGCAACTAGAGAGGCAGATGGGCAAGTACGAGAAGGATGTGAGACGTAATGTAAATAAATAGGGAGAGAAGATGTTGCGATTGAAAGAGTAGGTGATAGGAGGATAAGCTTGCTTGGAAAGTAGAACAAGGTGGGGATTAATTGTGAAGTTGGTGTAAGCGGAATATGGGAAGTTTAAAGTTGAAAGTGGAAAGCTGTAAGTAGATGTGACAAAGAGCCTGGAAGAGAGGGTGAAAAAGTTATGGTAGGGTAGTGTGTGGAGATGAAGTTGGGAGTCAGAGGTGGGAGAAGAATTATGGACTGGTGGAATAGTGTAGTATGGAATTATGGTAGGAAGTAGGATGGTGACAAGGAGATGGAAGAGGAAAAGTAGGAAATGAGTAAGTAGATATTGAATGAGGAGGTAAAGCAGGGTAAGTATGGATATAAAAAAGTAAGGGTAGGGTGCTAAGTTTCGTGGAAGTTGGAATATATAGATGGGAGACAAATAAGGACTGGGAAAGTAGTGCAATATAGGATGATGGTAGGTAGGTAGGGTGTTATCGGGGAATGTGTTGGAAGAGAAAGTTGGGTTGGAATTAAGGCACGGAATCGATAGCTAGGTTAGGGAAGTAGCAATAGGAGGGAAGGGGGTATTTAGGCTAACAAGGGTAGAGTGAAGCAAGCATTAAGTGAGGATGTGAGGGAAGAGTAAGCATGTGCAGAAGCGCAAGGTGTAGATAAGATAAAAGTAGAGTTGGTGGAAGCGGAATATAAGAAGTTGGAGAGCAGCAAGTGGAAAAGGAGAAGTGAAATGGATTCAAAGGTGGGGAACAGAGACTGAAAAAGTAAGAAGAGATTAATGTGGGGAAAATGATCAAGGGATGCGGGCTTTAGCTGTTACGTATGAAGGATTCTAATAACATTCCTCTTAAAATGGAGTGGAAGTAACAGAATATATATAAGGAGAAGCATATGAATATGAGAAGTGACAAAGGAGGACAGGGGTATTAAGAATAAATAGAGGAAAGTAAAGAAAGCATTCATTAGGAATGTGAGGGGAGGTTAAGCATGTAAAGCAGGGGAAAGTATTGATAAGACCGGAAATAGCGTTAATAGAAGCGGAATATAAGAAGTTAGAGAGCGGTAAGTGGGAAAGGGGAACAGAGAATGTTTGATGGGTATTATGAAGGGAGCGGTGAACTAAGGAAAGGGTAATATAGGAAAATTGCGGGATGTGAAAAAAGAGCAGAATAGTATGATAGTAGGTAAATAGGTTTTGTCTAAGCAAAGGAAAGGGGTAGAGTAGAAGAGATTTTAGTGGTGTGGAAATGTGTAGTAGAGGGTAAGGGAAGGTGAAGTGAAAGAAGGATAAAACAGGACTGGAATTGAGCTGTTTTAGAGTAATACATTATATGATTCTTGCAGGTAAAGAGGTTTTGGTTGAGGAAAGGAAAGGGATGAAGTGGAAGGGAATGTAGTGGTAAGAAGGTATGTGCTAGAAACGAAAGGGAGTTGAAGTCAGAGAACAATAATATACGGTTAGAATTGACAAGTGTGGGAGTAATTCAGTATAGAATTACGTTGGGTAATATTTTAATAAAAGAAAGGAAAAGAATTGATTGGAAGGGAAGTTACTAGTAAGGAAGTGTTTGGTAGAGCAGAAGGGACGTGGAAGGAAGAGATCAATAAAATAGGATAGGATATAATAAAAAAGTATAGAAAGAAATACAGCGTGAAAGGGGAATGAGGAGGGGAGAGGATATTTGGATCCATCCACTATAACCACTAAATTCTCTGAATAAAATAAAAATATAATTGTTACAAAATTTAAATACTGTATTAGATTAGCTACAAAACCCTTTTTTTGTTCTAGTTTCATACTTTGAATAATTTTTCTAGAAAATAAATGGAAATCCCTCATGATTATAAATTTTCGAGTGCAAGATTTAGAAAAGAATAGAATAATAATAAAATGATTCATTTTAGCATGTTACCAAAAGAGTAGCAGAAGAATCTTAGAAAATGGAAGGAATTTTGTTAGAGGGTAATAAAAAATATCTCTGGAAAACCAAGACGTAGACGTTATTGGAATTAAGGTACATATGGTAGGGGTGGAGAAAGGGGAGGCATCTGTTGCGCCTCCGTGAACAACATTTACATAATCGTCGGGCTTTCTTGAGTGGCAGGCTACGTTTCCATGTCTCGTCCCCTTTCTTTATTTATTCTTTTTTCTTTTGGCTTTATGTTTCGCGTGTACATTTCCCATTGTTGAGAAAGTCATCTCTTTAAAGGCTGGAGACATCGTCTTTCTCTAACGGCAATTCAGAAATATATAGAAAATACTAAAGAAGATTGGATCGTGTGTTTTTTAAAGTATACCAAACATTTTTTACTTCCTTTGTTATTGTGTTTTATTTTTGTTTCTTTGTTTTGAAGATTAATGAATAAATTAATTTTTAATCCAAACCGATGAATTTCGAATTAAACTGTTGAAAATAGTTTTTTTTTCATCAAACACCTAAAAATTTTACTCACAAAGATGAGTTTTCAACCAAAAAGATTAAAGTTCTACCTAACAAGGATCTTTAAACAGAATACCTGAATTTTCAACCAAATAGTTAAATTTTCAACTAAGATATGTAAATTCAAAATCAAATAAACTAATTTTCAACGAAACAAAATAAAGTTATTATCAACTAGTAGAATGCAAAGGGCAACAATGAATTTTTAACAAAATATTTAAAGCCTCAAACAAATTAAAAACTTTTTAAAACTGTAGTTTAATTTTCTAACCAAACAGAAGAATTTTCAACAAAATATTTGAGATTTTGAGCTGACAAACGGAATAATTTAGAAACTTTTTAAATGTTAAGCTGAAAAAAAAGAATTTCATAATAAGCGAAATCAATTTTTAATTTACAAGAAATAAAATAGCTACGTTTTAAGATAATAAAATAAATTTTTGATACAAAGAGTTCACAGTAAAATATTTTAAATATTTAAATAAATAGTTTAAACTTCAACCTTGTGGTTTATTTTTTCACCAAATTGTTGAATTTTGAAACCAAATATATGCATTATTAAAAAAATTTGATTTATTCCAATAGTTAAATTTTAAAATAAATTAAAAGATCTTCAGGAAAATTTTTCTCTACAAAGTAGTAGCATTTTACACCAAATTGCTAATTTGTCAACTAAAAAAATAAATGATCAACAGAACATGAAGTACTGAACATTATAGCTAAAAAAAAATTAATTTTTAAATCAAAAATAGTTTAATTCAAACAAAAAAGGCGAATTTCCAACAAAATATAGAAACTCTTAACCAAAACAGTTTAATTATAAACCAAGTATTTACATTTTCAAAGCGAAAATATAACTTCAATTGAAAGTAGCGATTTTTAACCAAAAATTGAGTAGTTACTATTTCAGCGATAAAAATTAATTCTAAAAAAAAAAAAAATAATGTTTGGAAAAATAGCTTGATTTTCACCAGAGATCAATTTTTAAATAAAGTCATGCATTGGAAAAAAGAATTAAAAAACAATGTACAAGAAAAGGGATCAACATTCAGCCAGAGTTAAATTTTCATCGAAAAAGTTCATTTTTTAATCAAGAAGTTTAATTTTCTAAAAAAAAGATGATGTATTACGATTTCTTAAATAAAAATCTCCGATTTAAAAATTATCGGAAATCTGTATTTCTTTATTAAATTTACTCAAACAATGGTAATTTCTTCTAATTTATTGAAAAATTGTACCTATTTTTAATATCTAGAATTCCTATTAATAATATTATTAATATCTATGTTATAAAATGGCATAAATATGCATTTATTTATTAAATTTGTTTTATAACATAAGCAATTGATTTAGATTTTTCAGAAACAAAAAACTAGGCCTTGTTTTTATATACAAATGAATCAAAACATGGAAAAGTAAAGTCTCGAATTTCTTTTTAATCTTGAAGTAGTACTTTCACGCATTATTTCGTTAATATAAAAATAAGCCATTTCTTTCAAAATTGAAACGTTTTAATTATTATTTATAAAAAGTGTTATTACCGATATCATTATTCATTGCCGAAATATAAGTAGTTGAAAAAGAGAAAATCGTTTTTTTTAACTTAAAGAAATGGAAACTTTGCTGTTAAATAAATAATGATAAGACAAAATTATATTCCCTAGATTAATTTGTCCAGAAAAACTGTGCGACGTAT
Source organism: Belonocnema kinseyi (assembly GCF_010883055.1). NCBI lineage: Eukaryota > Metazoa > Arthropoda > Insecta > Hymenoptera > Cynipidae > Belonocnema > Belonocnema kinseyi. The sequence goes on along the minus strand of NC_046663.1, from coordinate 13,226,210 downwards.
AGTACCAGATCATTAAACGAATGCCCTGTTCAAAATTAGCCTTGACTTTAAAGTTGATGTCATTATCCATAAATTCAAAAGATAATTCAAAATAGTTAAAAAATTGTTAAAAAGTTAATTAAATTATGCTAAAATGAACCATATTTTTAGTAATTTGACCTTGCAGGTACTAAATAAGTATGTGAGACAGACCAAAATAATGTTCTGATTTTTAAGGCATTTTTGAACCTCAACTTAATCTCTTGGCAGAAGCTACTATCCGATACTATCCTAGTCTAAAATTATAAAAGCAAATTAAAACTCATAGATCTAGGATTATATTCTGGAAGAGAAAAGTTCTTGAATAGACAAATAAACCATTTTTAAATTGTATTTTTCTGAATACTATTTGTAAGGATTGTCTCAACTGATTTTTCGAAAAGTGAACTTTATGGGTAAATGAAGATTTATGAGGAATGGAAATACAAAATCAGCTCAGACAAATCTTTTTGAAATTAAATTAGCCTTTATCTAAAGAAAAAGTGATCATATCGGATTAAAATTGTATCCTCGAGACTAGTTTGTCTACAGAAACTTGTTTTGTTCCATTGTGCAACGAAGAGGATCATAAACTGGTACTCTATTAAAAATAAGCTTTGACTTTGAAAGGTGGTAGCGCCGTCCAGAATAAAGACAAAAATATTTTTTTTTTGTCTTTGGAAAATAATTAAATTTTGCGTCAAATGAGCCCTAGTTAAAGCAATTTAGCCTTGTTGGTACTGAATATTATGCTTTAACGTCAGCTGTTGACAGAAGCTACTATCCGACACTATCAATTGCCAGTGTAAAATTGTGAAAACTGAGCCAATTCGAAATAAAATTTCTATTCTCATCTATTTGACCTGCTACAGCATAAACTTATTTATACATCAAAGAAAAGGGCAAAACTGGAGAATAAAATAAACTTTGAGTTCCGAAAGAGGGAATATGGAACAAACTCAGTAATTCTTCATCATCTGGACGAGAGCCTGTAGTAACCCGGGATGGAATAAAAATCTTATTTTTCTTTCATAACTAGCCGGCTTTAGATATGAAATAGAGAACTACTACAGGATGGTAGCAGAATTATGCATTGGCTCATAATCTGGGACATCCAGTCTCTATAGTAGCCCTTCTTTGCTTGAAGAAGCGATGCCAAAGCACCCCCAACATTTTGCGGGGGTGGAAACTCGAGAGACAGATAAGGGGTGGGGTAGTTGCGAAGGGAATGATATGATTTGCATGTCGTGGCGTGAACTTCATGCCTGCCAACGTGACGAGCAATGCTGCATACGAAATGAGCATGAGCCGCCCAGTCTCCGATGTTCCTTTCTTGAGACATCATCGTCCAACAATGAAGCCAGACGTATTTCTTAATCTCCTGCCTGAGTTGTCACGGCGGTTTTGGGAAGTGGAAAAACAAAGAGGTATAATAATGATCAGAGAACTTAATTTGGCTTCACGAAAATGATGAATGTCATTTGTACAAAATTTGTTATCCAAATCTAGCATCGGCTCAAGGAACGCTGTATCAACAGAGATGTTGACTCACTGGAATCTATGTTCCTACTGTTAGGTTGTCATGTTGGGAATTCCCGAAAATGAAACCAAGAATCCAAGGAACTTTGGACAACCATAAAATGTTGTTGTTGTTTGTTATGCAAATACGATGCAACTAATAGTTTTCCAAAAATTAATTTGTTTATCAATGTTTTCAATACATGGCAGATATAATAAGGGATCGTAATTAAATTACGCAAAGAATATATTTCTCCCTCCTATCTCTTACTGTACGTAATTTTTAGTTCTCAGAATGTTTTGCTAGTTTAGTTTTGAAATTCCCAAGTTTGTCCTTAAATAATTTTTCATTTTCGTTAATCATTAATATTCAAATAACAACATTTTAATTTTGTAATACTTTGAACATAGTATCTTTTGTGAACGGAATAAGAGAATATTTCGGATACAAATTTAAACTTTGCGAATTTTTAAATTTATTTGAAACTGAAAAATGTATTTTCTACAGTAAAAGATGGCTTTTTAACAAAATACTTGAATTTTTAACAAAATGCTTGAATTTTTAACATAATAGTTGAAGTTGGAAACTCAAAAGATGAATTTCCAATACAAAAGTGTCAGCTTATATTTTAATCCAGAAAGATAAAATTTATAGCTCAAAAAGGAAATAATGGTTAATCGAAATTGTTGAACTTTCAAGCTAAAAGACGAATTTTCTCTACAAAAATTGATTTTTTAAACGAAAATTTGATTTTCCAGCGAAAAAATTAATTTTCCACGAAACTAATGCATTTTTACTCAACAAACATAATATTTCAACCCAGACCTTTTTTTATTTTTTCGAAAAAAGAACCATTTTCAACTAAAAAATATTAACTTAAGAAAATAAAGAAATTACATTTTCAGTTGAATAATTAATTTAAACCAAGAAAGGCTTTTTGACTGATCAGTTAAATTCTTAACCAAACAAATAAGGCTTTAATGAAAAATTTAATTTTTAACAATTTCGTTTAACTTTTACTCAAGTACTTGAATTATTAACTAAAAAAGATTTATTTTCAAAAAAATATGTAGTTAAACTTTCAACCATATATGAATTTTTAAATGAAAATATAAATCTTTGAGAACTAAAAATGTATTACTTAACAAAGTGAATCAACCGAATGCTTCAAACAAAATACTTGAATAATAAAAGAAAACAATTTTTATCCAAAAAGCTTCATTTTTATTTGAAAAATAATATTTCGAGTAAAACGGATAAATTTTCAAATCTAAAAGATAAGTTCTGTAAAAATAGTTCAATCATAAGATAAAAAATATTTTAAATGACATTTCACGATAAAAATAGGAATTTCCTAAACAAGAAATAAGTTTCCACGAAAAAACTGGAATTTTTAATCCAAAAAGACGAATTTTAACAAACAAACAAAAAATGAAATTTCTCCTAAACCAGATGAATTTGTGAACAATTGTTATTTGATAATATTAAATAGAAAAGACAAAATAAATAAAAATAGAAAGAGGATTTAGTTGATTGTCTTCTTATACTTCTTTTCTCTTTTTTATTTTGGTCCGAACTTGGTTTTCTATTTCAGAATTTTTTTACTAATGATATTTTTAATGTCACAATAGGAATATTTTATGGTGGCTGTAAAAATTTGGGGGATGGCTTCTTGAATTGAATTTGAGCTATTCTATACATCAAGTTGATTATTGAACGTTAAACATGATTTTAAATTAGATTTTTTCTAATTCAAATTTCTTAAATTTTAATATTAGTTTTTTTATTGTGAAATATTTCACCCTCTAAAATTAGAAATTTTTGTATCTGGAATTCAGTGACTGTCAATTAGTACAAATATGCTGATTCAATTAGCAGTAATTACTACATGAAAGTGAACTATCTAAACTCGTAATTATAGTTTTCTCAAACATTTTTAATGTATGGGAGAGTAGTCGACAGTGTATAATGAATCCATAATAGATTGAAATTATTCAGAATACTCATGTATGTGTACAACACAGATAGTTAATTTTAATTATTAGTTAAGATACTATACGTGTCACGGAATTAAAATTAAAATTAATTATTTAAGTTATATTAGCACTTTTTATTGATTCTGAATGAACGCAAACATCTTATTCATTTATATTTTATTTATTTATATTTTTGATGCAAAGTTCAACTTTAGAATTATACGAATAGCGATTATATCAGAAAACAACAAAAACGAAACAAATAAACCAGTGTAAAGTGAAAAATTAATTTAAGTAATTTATTTATTAGAAAATTCATTACAAAAATAATTAAGGAAACCCAACTAATTTTGGTTGAAAATTAACTGTTTTTGATTAAAAAGTTTACTACTATATGTTTCAAAAAAAATTAATCTTTTTTGGTGAAATTTTTAATTCTTTAACGGAAAATTAATTATTTCGTAAAAGATTTAACAATTTCTTAAAAAAATTTTCCTTTTTCGGGAAAAATTTGTATTTATTGAGTTAAAAATAAACTCTTTTATTTAAAATTCATATTTTCGGGTTGAAAATTTGAATTTTAGACTTTAAGATTCAGCAACACGGTTGCAATTATTTTCTTTATTGACTCAAAAATTTCTTTTTGGCTTAAAATTGACGAAACCTGTAAAAAATTTGCTAAAATTTGGTTTGAAAATTCATCCTTTTTAGTAGGAAATTCGTATTTTTTGCCTAAAAATTAAATTGCTTGGTTGAAAAACATTCTACAAATTTGTCATTTTAGTTGAAATTTCAAGACTTTGATCTAATTTTTTTAAAGTTTGTATTATTTTAATACCAAATTCATTATTGTAATGTGAAATTTTACTATTTCTGTTGACGATTCATAATTTCAGTTGAAAATTCAACTCTTGTCGCAATTTTCCTAGTGTGTTGAAAACTCATTTTTTTTACAGAAAGTATCTTTTTTTTATTAAAAATGTAATCTGTACATTATTTGTTGATAATTTTTTCTTTAGTTGACAATTTAACAATTAGGTGGAAAATCTAACTATTATACTGAAAATTCTTTTTTTAAATAAACAAATTAACCTTTTTAACTGGAAATTCTTCTATATTCTATTTTTAGATAATTATAAATATTTTCAGCTGATAATTCATCGATTCTGTAGAAATTCGTACTTATTGCTTGAAAATTTAACAATCTTAGAAAAAAATCGCCCTTTTTGGTTTGCAGTTCAACTATTTGGTTGAAAATTAAATTTTGTCTTCAAGTTGTGCTTTTTTGTTAAAATTACATATTTCCAGGTCAAATATTTGTATTCAGACTTGAAAATTCAACAATTTGTTTGAGCCTTTTTCTTACTCGATTGAAAATTTTATATGTTTGAACAGTCCTAATTTCGCTTTGAAAATTCAATTTGGAATATTATTGAAAAAATGCTACTTTTTTGTTGAAAATTAGTTGTTAGTTTTCGTCAAAAATTTACTTTTTAAGTTGAAAATTTCACAATTTTATTTCTGGTTAAAAATTAATCATTTTCTGTTTTGTTAAAAAATTTATATTTAATTAAAAGCTTATTTTCTTCGGTTGAGATTTTATCTACTTGGTTGAAGGTTAAACAAATTTGTTACAAAATCATGCTTTTGTTGAAGATTCATTATTTTGGTTAAAAATTCATCTCTTTAGTTAAAAGTTTAAATATTGTGTTAAAAACTAAAAATTTCAATTGAAAATTTATCTAGTTGCGTAAAAGTTAAACTAACTCAATAAAAATTTATTTGTTTGATTAAAGCCTCATTTCTTCCAATCAGAATCGATTAATTTGTTTGAAAATTCATATTTACAGATGAAAAATTCAATTTCTGTAGACAAAATTCATCTTTTAGCTTAACAGTTCAACAATTTGCATTAACCTCCTTTTTTTCTTGTCGTAAAAATATTTATTTGTTGGAAATTCGACTGTTTGGTTAAAAAATTAATAATTGTAGTTTGAAATTCATCTTCTTGCTCGAAAATTTAACTTTTCCCTAAAAACTTGTATTTTTTAATAAAAATTAGTAATTTTGTATTGAAAATTTACCATTTGATAAAAAATCTCTTTCTTTTTTAAAATTAAAATTGATCCTTATATTTTGACAATTCAACGATATTGTTTTATATTTATTAAATGTGTTGGAAATTCTTTTTCTTTGTCGAAAATTAAACTGTTTTTCTTGAAAATTCTTCTTTTTTATAAATAAGATTGATCTGTTTTGTTAAGATTGTTATTTTTCTCCATTTAGAATCAACTTTTTTGTTGAAAATTTAACATTTATTTTTTTTTAATAAAAATTCTTTTAATTTTTGTGAGAGTTTTTTATTCATTGATTAATAGTCTACTTTTTTAAAAAAGCTAAAGTTTTTGGTACTAAAATTACTTTTCGGTTAAATATTCTACTATTTTGGCAGAAATCTCGACTATTTTGTCAAAAGTTAATTTTTCTGTTGAAGGCTCATATTTTTTGGTTGAAAATTCTTGTTTTCTAGACAATTCAACTGATTTGTACATAAGATAATTATTTGGTTTAAAATTAACTGTTTTGGCTAATAATAATTTTTTTTAATTGAAACATTCGACTATTTTATCAAAAATTTGTATTTTTCGGTTAAAAATAAACTTCTGGGTAAAACTTCATCTTTATGTCCTGAAAATTACAAATTTTAAAGTTCAATTCAACTATTTGATTGAAAATGAACTTCAGAATTAAACAGTAATATTTCCGGCTTAAAAATTAATTACATTTTTCAGGCAATTATTTTTATTCTTGGTTAAAAATTCATTTGTTTCGTATAAAATTAACCTTTTTGGTTCAAAATTAACTTTTTTGTTAAAAAATTAAGTTACTGTTTGTAAATTGTACTATTTGGTTGGAAATCAATTTTTTTTGTTTGAAACTTTTATTTTAGAGAATAAAATTTACATTTTCTGATTGAAGATTCAATTGATTTGTTAACAATTCATGTTTTCGGCTCAAAAATTCATTTCAATTTCGATAAATTTTATTTTGTAATTGTCTTTTTCAGTTTGAAATTCATCTGCTTGTTGGAAAATGAAACTGCTTCGCAGATAGTTGAACTATTTAGGTTAAAATTAAGTTTTTTATTGAAAATTTATATGTTTTGTTCGGAAATTAGTCTTTTTAAGTGTAAAAGAACTTTTTTATTAAAATACATATTTTACATTTGAGATTTAAATTTCTTTGTTTAAAATTCATATTTTCGAATTTAAAATTCACTTGACTTTTTAGAAGTTTTTTTTGCTTATTGAACATTCATCTATCTTAGTTCAAAAGTCAACTATTCTGTTTATAATTTGTATTTTTGAGTTCAAAACTTCATTATTGGGTTTAAAATTAACTTTTCGCTGTAAGTGCGATTTTTTGATTTTGTTTTAAAATTAAACTAGTTATAAATATATAACTATTAAGCAAATTAAAATTTGGGAATTCTCAGCATCTTAGAAATATTTTTATTTCCGTTAAGGAATAATAAAATTTCATTTATAATAAAACATAAATTGTATTTAATTTTTTAGAAAAAATATCACAATGTTGTACAGTTTCTCTTCAACTTATTCGTAATTGTCATTTCTACCTTTTATCTCACCGAATTTTCGCATTTATTAAAAGTTTGGTAATTTTTTTCGAACATTTCGGTAATTTTTCAAGAATTTTTTTGTTTGCAGATTGAATGAATGCAATTTTACAGATTATTGTATTTAAAATTATTAACATTAATAAGAACATCCGAATTTTTTAAGCTAAAAACATTTATTGATCTGATTTAAACAGTAAAAGGAATTCCTGTAAACTTGCTAACGAGCTTAAATGTGTCACACCGATAGTAATGACATTATGTTAGCGGAAAATGTTTGATTAAAGTCGTTATTACAATTAATATAATTAACATTGATAAAGACATATTAGTTTTTAAACCTAAGAGCGTTGATTGATTTGGACAAACACAGTAAGAGAGGATTTCTTGTAAACTTCCTAACGAGCTTAAATGTGTACCATTAATAGTACTGATATAACTTTAGAGGAAAGTGTTTAAACAAGGTTTTTATAGATTGTTTGAGTCAATATTATTGATATTGATTGAGACATGCTAATTATTAAACCTAAGAGCGATGCTTGATTTGTACAAACAGAGGATTTTCTGTAAACTTCCTAACGATCTTGATTGTGTACCATTGATAGTAATGACATTACTTGAGAGGAAAGTATTTGAACAAAATCGTTATAGATTGTCAGAGTCAATATTATTAAGATTGATCAGGAAATGTTCATTCTGAAACTTTAGAATATTGATTGATTTGTAAAAACAGTAGGAGGATTTGCTGAAAACTTCCAAATGAATTTAATTGCGTACTAATGGTAATAATAGCATTACCTAAACAGAATTTGTTTGCTTGTCTTTGTGCATTGTTAGTTAATATTTTTAACATTAATAGACATCTCAGTTTTTGAACCTAAGAGAGTTGATTGATACGCAAAAAAAGCAAAAGAATTTCCTGTAAACTCCATAACGATTTTTAATGTGTACCATTAATAGTAATGATATTACTACAGAGGAAAGTATTTAAATGAGGTTGTTATGAATTTTTCACATTTAATATATTCAAAATTAATAAAAGAATGTTAATTTTCAAACTTAAACGCGTTGATCTATTTAGACAAACCGTTAAAGGATTTCCTGCAAACTTCCTAACGATCTTAAATGTGTAGCATTGATAGCAATAACCTTACTTGAGAGGAATGCGTTTGAATGTCGATCTGAATTTTTACAGTCAAAATTATTGAAATCGATAGATGCATCTTAATTTCCATACCCGAGAACGCTGATTGATTTTCACAAACAGTAACAGGATTTCTGTAAAGTTTCAAATGAGCTTAAATGTGTACCAATGATCCTAATGACATTAGTTCAAAGGAAATTGTTGGAATGATGTTGCTAAATATTGTTACAAATAATACTATTTACATTGATAAATGCATTCTAAATTTTAAACTTAAAAGCTTTGTATAATTTTCAAATACGTTAAGAGGATTTCCTCTAAACTTCCTAACGATCTTAAATGTGTAGCATTGATAATAATAACATTACTTGAGAGGAATGCGTTTGAATTTCGTTATAGAATATTAGAGTGAATATTATTGACATTGATGAGGACATCTTAATTTATAAACTCAAGAACGTTGCTTGATTTGTACAAATAGGAAAACGGTTTCCTGTTAACTTTATAACGATCCTCAATGTGTAGCATTGATAGTAATAACATTACTTGATAGGAATGTGTTTAAATAAAGTCGTTATAGATTTCTAGAGTTAAAATTATGAACATTTATAAAGCCATCTCAATTTCCAAACCCAAGAGTGTTGATTGATTTGCACAAGCCGTAAAAGGATTTCCTGTTAACTTCATAACGATCTTAAATGCATAGCATTGATAGCAACGACAATACTTGAGAAGAAAGTGTTAGAATAAAGTGGTTATAGATTGTTACATTTACTACTATTAGCCTTGATAAAAACATACTAAATTCCAAACTTAAAAGCATGTTTTGATTCTTAAAGACATGAAGAGGATTTCCTGTAAACTTCCTAACGATCTTAAATGTGTAGCATTGATAGTGATAACATTACTGGAAAGGAATATGTTTGAAGGTCGTTATAGATTGTTATAGTTAACATTATGAATATTGATGAACACATCTTAGTTTTCAAACTTAAGAAAATTGCTTGATTTGCACAAACAGAAAAAGAATTTCCTGTAAACTTTTTAATGATCCTGAATGTGTAGCATTGATAGTAATAACATTACTTGATAGGAATATATTTGGATGTCGCTATAGATTGTTACAGTTAATATTATAAACATTGATTAAGACATCATAATTTCAAACCTAAGAGCGTTAATTGATTTGCACAAACCGTAAGAGGATTTCCTGTAAACTTCATTATGATCTTAAATGTGTACCATTAATAGGAATAACAATGCTTCAAAAGAAAGTGTAAGAATATAGTCGTTATAAATTGTTAAAGTTAATACTGTTATCGTTCATAAATATATGATAAATTTTGAACTTGAAAGCGTTGTTTGATTTTCAAAGACATTAAGAGGATTTCCTCTAAACTTCCTAACGATCTTAAATGTGTAGCATTGATAGTAATAACATTACTTGATAGAAATGTGTTTAAATAAAGTCGTTATGGATTTCTAGAGATAAAATTATGAACATTTATAAAGACATCTTAATTTCCAAACCCAAGAGTGTTGATTGATTTGCACAAGCCGTAAAAGGATTTCCTGTTAACTTCATAACGATCTTAAATGCATAGCATTGATAGCAACGACA
>NC_046663.1:13201888-13216195 GCF_010883055.1 Belonocnema kinseyi | reverse complement strand
CTATCTAAGGATGGTACTATAGAACGCCACCTCAAGGTAGGCCTAGTGGCGCCATCTCTTGGTCAGGCCGGAAACTTATCAATCCACCCTCGTATGTTTGAAGGTCGTTATAGATTGTTACAGTTAACATTATGAATATTGATGAACACATCTTAGTTTTCAAACTTAAGAAAATTGCTTGATTTGCACAAACAGAAAAAGAATTTCCTGTAAACTTTTTAATGATCCTGCATGTGTAGCATTGATAGTAATAATATTACTTGATAGGAATATATTTGGATGTCGCTATAGATTGTTACAGTTAATATTATAAACATTGATTAAGACATCATAATTTCAAACCTAAGAGCGTTAATTGATTTGCACAAACCGTAAGAGGATTTCCTGTAATCTTCATTATGATCTTAAATGTGTACCATTAATAGAAATAACAATGCTGCAAAAGAAAGTGTAAGAATATAGTCGTTATAGATTGTTAAAGTTAATACTGTTATCGTTCATAAATATATGATAAATTTTGAACTTGAAAGCGTTGTTTGATTTTCAAAGACATTAAGAGGATTTCCTCCAAACTTCCAACCGATCTTTAATGTATAGCATTGGTGGTAATAAAATTATTCGAGAGGAATGTGTTTCTTTGTCGTTATAGATTGTTACATTCATTATCATTGACATTAATAAAGACATCTCAATTTCCAAACCCGAGAGCGCTAAATGATTTTCACAAACAGTAAAAGGATTTCCTGTAAACTTCCAAATGAGCTTAAACGTGTACTATTGATTGTAATTACATTAGTTTAGAGAAAATTTTTGGAATGAAGTCACCATAGATTGTTGCAGTTAATACTATTACCATTGATAAGTTCATGTTAAATTATAAACTTGAAAGCGTTGATAGATTCTTAAAGACATTAAGAGGATTTTCTGTAAACTTCCTAATAAGCTAAAATGTGTAGCAATGATCGTAATGCCATCACTTCCGAGATAAGCGTTTGAACAAAGTCTTTATAGATTGTTCGAGTTAATATTATTAACGTTGTTGAAGACATCTCAATTATCATACCTAAAGTCTTTGATTTGTACTATCAGTAAGAGGTTTCCCTGTTAACTTCCTAAAGATCTTAAATTGCAGCATTGATAGTGATGACATTATTTCAGACGAAAGTTTTGGAACGAATTCGCTATAGATTGTTAGAGTTCATACTATTAATATTAATAAATACAAGCTAAATTTTAAACCTAAAAGTGTTCTTAGATTTTCAGAAATATTGAGAGGACTTTCTGTAAACTTTCTTACAAGCTTAAATGTGTACTATTGATATTAATGACATTAATTAAAACAGAAGTATTTAAGCAAAGTCTTTATAGATTTTTCGAGTTGAAATTATTAGCATGGATGAAGACATCTTAATTATCACACCTTAGATTTTTGATTGACTTGTACTAACAGTAAGAAGATTTCCTGTTAACTTCCTAACGATCTTAAATGTGTACCACAGATAGTAATAACATTTCTTGAGAGGAATGGGTTTGAATGTCGCTATAAATTGTTACAATTATTAATATTAACTTTAATGAAGATATCTTGAAATCCAAACCCAAGAACGTTGATTGATTTGAACAAACCGTAAGGTGATTTCCTGTAAACTTCACAACAATCTTCAATGTGTACCATTGATAGCAATGACAATACTTCAGAGGAAAGTGTTGGAATGAAGTCATTATAGATTGTTACGGTTAATTCTGTTATTATTAATAAATATATGCTGAATTTCAAACTTAAAAGCGTTGTTTGATTTGTGAAGATATTACGAGGATTTGCTATAAACTTCCCAACAAGCCTAAATGTGAACCATTGATATTAAGGAAATTACTTTGGAGAAAAGTATTTGAACAAAGTTGTTATAGAATTTTCCAGTCAATTTTATTCATATTTATAAAGACATGGTTATTTGTTAACCTGAAAGCGTTCGTTGATTTTGTAAAAACATTAAGAGAAGACATCTTAATTTTCAAACTGAAGAACGTTGTTTGATTTGCCCAAACAGAAAAAGGATTTCTTCTAAACCTCATAGCTATTTTAAATGTGTGCCATTGTTAGTAAAGACATTATGTCATAGAAAAATTGTTAAAAATCGTTATAGATTTTTACAATTAATATTATTAAGATTAGTAAAGGCATCTTGATTCCTAAAGCAAAGGATTTCCTGCAAACTTCCTAACGAGCTTAAATGGGTACCATTAATAGTAATGACATTACTTTAGAGGAAAGTGTTTTTAATTAAAGATATAAAAAGAATCTGAAGAAGACCAGATAATTAGAGCCAGAGAATAATATGTGTGTGAGTAAGTGATATAATATAAGATAAATATAAATAACTGGAATATTTCAGTGGATATTTTGGTATGAAGGAAGAGGTTGTAATAGCATTTCCTCTAATGATTGTGGTGCTATCGTGCCCTCTTGGTCTTATCGCATTTCCTCTTCACTACCCACAAATGTTGTTATTGTTGTCGCACACTCGTAGAGCTGGGTTTCACTTTGCAGAAGAAGCATTGTGCGAATAAGACTACTTCTGCATAAATAACTTTCTTATGCCAATCTGAGTCTTGAGCATTCTCCTACACCGTGTGATGTATAGCTATTAGAGCTATTAGCTATTAGAATTTCAGAATTTATTTTAATTAATAGAAAATTGCATTTTTCTCTAACTTTTCGGCTGAAAATTCAACTTTTTTTTAAGGTTTGTCCATTTTTATTTTAGAGTACGCCTGGTTTAGCAGAAATTTCACCTTTTATTGATAAAAATGAAACTTTTTGGTTAGAAATTAAGCTATTATACTATTTTATCAAAAACTTACTTTTTGTGTAAAATTTATATTTTGGTGTTGAAAAATGAACTAAATATTTTCTGGATGAAAGTTACACTTATAAAAAAATTTTCGTTTTTTATTACAAGTTCATCTGTTTTAGTATAAAATTGATCTTTTTTGGATAAGATTGCAACTATTTGGTGGAGAATTCAACTATTTTATTAAAAATTTAAACTTTTCAGTTGAAATAATTCGTTTTTTTTTAATTAAAAATTTAATTTTTTTCGTAGAAACTCATTTTTTTTTGTTACAACAATTCCATTTTTTATGCTATACTAAGTTCAATGAAATCTTTTTTTGACTGAAAACTGAACTTTTTTGTAATGAAGAATTCTTTTGGTTTGAGTTAAATTTTATTTTTTTTTTTATAAAAATGCAACTTTTTGGTTAGAAATTAAGCTATTATACTATTTTCTTGAAAACTTACTTTTTGTGTAAAATTTATATTTCGCTGTTGAAAAATGAACTAAATATTTTCTGGATGAAAGTTACACTTATAAAAAAAATTTCGTTTTTTATAACAAATTCATCTGTTTTAGTATAAAATTGCAACTATTTGGTGAAGAATTCAACTATTTTATTAAAAATTTAAACTTTTCATTTGAAATAATTCGTTTTTTTTTACTAAAAATTTAATTTTTTTTTGTAGAAACTTATTTTTTTTGTTACAACAATTCCATTTTTTATGCTATACTGAGTTCAATGGAATCTTTTTTTGACTGAAAACTGAACTTTTTTGTAATAAATAATTCTTCTGCTTTAAGTTAAATTTTATATTTTTTCATAAAAATGCAACTATTTGGTAGAGAATTAAACAATTTTGTTAAAAATTCATCCGTTTGGTTAAAAAATCACCTTTTTGCTTGAAAATTCAATTATTTTTGTAGAAAATAATTTCTTTTTAAAAAATTCATAGTTTGATCGTGAAAACTCGACTAAAATCTTTTTCAACAGAAAATTGAACTATTTTTTGAAAATTTATCTTTTTGATTTAAAACTTTATCTGTTTTATAAAAGAAATTAAATTTTTTGTATGAAAAGGCAACTTTTTGTTTAAAAATCGTTCTTCTTTGCTTGATAATTCAACTAATTTGTTTAAAGAATTTGGTTGAATAGCTTTGTTAAGGAATCACTTTTTTTTGTAAAGATTTATATTTTAAGTTGAAAGTTATCTCAATGGTTAAAATTTAAATTATCTTGTTGAAAATTAATCTTTTTTAATTGAAAATTCAACTACTGGGGTCAAAATTAAACTGAATTGTGAAATTTTTTTATTATTTGAAGGCTTATGTCTTGTTGAAAATGTAACTGTTTAATGAAAAATACTTTTTTTTAAATTCATTTTTGTAACAGAAAATGTAACTTTTCCATTGTTTTAAGATTGATATTTTTTATTTAAACATTGGCGTTTTTTTTGTAAAAAAAAAATAATTTTGAAGTTTGAAATTTTGATTATTTTGCAAAAATGCATCAGTTTCGTGGAAAATTATTATTATTTTTTTTTTGAACAGTCACATTTTTTGTTTGAAAATTCAATTTTTGTAAAGAAAATTTGTCTTCTGGTTTTAAAGTTCAATAATTTAGATGAATTTTTATTTATTTTTTTGAGTGAAAAATCTTAATTTGTTGGAAACTATTTTCCCTTTTTTCAATGCATACTTGATTTTTATCTTGATATCAAGATGCTTCCTCTTTTTTTCTTACGTTTGCTTTTGGAACTGAATTAATAGAATCAAATAATAAAATTTATTTCAATAATCAAAATTTATTTTTAGTATTTATATTTTCAAAATATTAATTGTATTTTTGGTGCAAAATTAATGTATTTTTTTAATAATCCATCTTTTTCACAGAAAATTGTTCATCTTTGTTTAAATAAGAAACTTTCTAGTTCAAATTACACTTATTAGTAGAAAATTAATCTATGTGAATAGTATTATTTTTTTTTGTTGTTGTTTTTAAGAATGAACTTCTTTCAGTAAAGGCATAAAAATTCTATTTTTTGTTGAAAAATGATTCTGAGTAAAAAATTCATGCATTTAGTTAACAATTTGCCTTTTTGGTACGAAATTAGTGTGCTTGATTAAAAATTCATCATTATGTTTAAAAATTTAAATACGCGATTGAAAATTCAGCATTTTTGGTTGAAAATTTAAATGTTTTGGGGGGGAATAAACATTTTTTTGTTAAAAATTGGTTTCTCTTGGTTACATTTAGCTCTTTTTGATTGAACAGTAAATTCAATTTTAAATATTAACTGTTACGTATTTATTTTAAAATTAATTTTTTCTTAAATCGACTACTTGATTTAAAATTGAATGCTTGGAAAAATATTTATTTTTAAGTATTTATAATTTTGATTTAAATCTCCATTACTTAGTCGTAAATGAACTTTTTTGTTAAACATAAAGCTGACATTTATAAAAACCAACTAAATGTTTAACAACAGAATTCAATTTTTAACCAACGTGTCGAATTTCGAACCTACAAAGCTCAATTTTTATTTTGAAACGACGAATTTTCCCTTTACAAGCACAAAACAATTGAAAAAATTAATAAAACTTTAAATAAATTAGTCGGATTTTCAATAAAAAGAATTTAATTTTAAAGGATGAATTTTCTTTCCGAATAGACATTTTTTTTAACAAGACGAATAAATTTTTCACAAAAATATTAATTTTTAACTACAAAACTACGTTTACAATCCAAGCCTTAAACTTTGAAGCAAAGTAGAAAAATTTTTAAACAAAAAGACGAATTTTTAACCATGAAGTTTATTTAAAAAAAAAAAAAAAAGAAAACGATTCTTTTACGAAATAATCTGAGTTTTGATGAAAGGAATTAATTTTCCCACTAAAAAGATAAATTTGCCACTAAAATACTAAATCGTTAACAAAAAATAATTCTTCAATAAATTAGTATTAGAAAATATTGAAAGTGCTTTCAGACAAGATGGAAAATAATTTTTTCAAATAAATTTTTCTGAAATAAAAATTATTTTAAAAAATTCCATATTATTTCCAACGAAAAAAATACTAATTTTTAACAAAATAGTTGAATTCTTATTTTAAAAAAAAATATCCAGCCAGTTTCAGTTTCATAAAAAAATGTAGTTTCCACTGAACCAGATGAATTTTAAAACCGAAAAGACAAACTAAAAAAAAATTAATTTTCAATCCGAAAAGACGAATTTTCCACTGAGAAGTTGAATTTTCAACCAAAAAGAATGACTTTAACAAAATTATTAAATTGTAAACTGAATAATAAAAATTTCAAGTTAGTCCCGCCAAAAGCCAGATATCTGAACAAAATAGTTTTTTTATAATTTTAAAAATCAAAATATTATAACTGATGTCGTTTCCAATAAAATACTCTATTTTTTATGCAAAATTAAAAAATTCACTCAAAAAAACATCAATTTTAACCTGTTTTTTTGCAATTGAATTTTTCTGACCTTCGCTTCTTACCAATTTTTAAAAAATGATCGCTTATTTTTATTTTTTTTTTTGTAAACATTCTTTACACCTCTACTGTTTCTAATGTCAAAAATAACTAAATAATCCTAAAATATAAATGCTATTTAAAAAATGTTTTTCTAACAAGAATTGTTCTGAGGATTCAATTACAAAAAGCAAGGTTAAAATTAATGTTTTTTTCTTGTGAATTTTCGCATTTTTTATAAAAAAGAATGTTTTTCATTTGAAACTACATCAGCTATATTATTTCGATTCTTAAAATTATAGAAAAACTAGATTTTTCAGATATCTCACTTTTGGCACGGCAAATACCTTAATTAAAAATATAATCTTCAGAAGGAATCAACTGCAAAAAAATGATAATTATAAATGCAAGGAAAATAAATTATTAACAAGAATATTATATCCGGGGGGCCTTAAAACTTTTTGCTATGACCAATTTTTTTTACTATTTATATTCAAACCTTAGAATATCAATCTTATGAATTTAAAAACACTTAATCTCTAATAAAACAATTTAAAATTGTTATAAATTTTAAAATATAATATAGAAAAGCCGACAATTAAACAATGACAATTGTTTTAAAATTTTCCCTAAATTTTTAGTTTTGTATTTCCTGCTTTGAAAATATATGAAATTTATCAAAGAATTATGAATTTTCCTGGAATTTGCTTAAGATATCATAAAATTGATTAAAAAATTATGAATTTTGCTGAAGGTATCATGAAGTTCCTATTAAAAAAAGTTGGAATAGAAAAAAACGAATGTTTCTGTCGACAAATGCGTGATTAATGCATTGGTTTATTAAATTTGTTTTAAAAAATTGTAAAAATAATCAACAAATTATGATTTTTGCTCAAATTATCATTAAGTCCCTAATTTAAAAAAAATTATATCGCAATTTTAATTATTTAAAAATATTATTTTACAAAATCAATTTTTCAATAATATTAAAAAATATTTCGTAATTTTTCAAATTATTTCTACAAATATCAGAAAAGCATATGCAAGATTTTGAGGATTCAAATATTTTGTAAAAAATTTGTCTCTCGTTTACGGGCTCAACTGTTTATGATCTAAAAAAAAATATATTTTTCGATTGAAATAATAACTATGAAATTTTTTTAAGTTTTAATAAAAGTGTAATAATTAATATTTCAATAACTTTTGGTTAAAATTTAAACTTTTCGTTTATTTAAATTCCAATTGTTTCCTCCAAATTAAAATCTTTTTTGTTTGATAACTTCATTCTTTTGTAGAAAATTCCAAGAAAATTCGTAATTTTCAATTAATTCATTTATTTTTTATTTGAAATTAAAATTTTTCGGAACTTAGTTTTTCAATTTTAATACCAAATATGATATTTTTCGTTGTCATTTATTACTTTTTTATTAGGAATTTAACCACTTGATTAAAAGTTAAATCACTTTTTAAAAATTAATCTGTTTGGTTAAATATTTATTATTTCAGTTGAAAAGTCATATTTTTCGGGAAAAATTAAATCTTTTTGATAAGAACTTCATATATTTGTTCAATAATTCAACTATTATGTTCATTAAAAATTTATAAGATTTCAAAGAAAGTTCATAATATTTAATTGTAGCGTATGCAATGGTTTTCACCGGAAGTACCTACATAAAAAAAATAGCTTTAAAAGATTATTAACAATTTGGTACGATTTTTTGTTATGATACATTATCACTTTCTCTTTGAAAATTGTTATTTTAACTTTTTTTAATTCATAAGATTCTTCAGATTATAATTATAAATCAGATTATCATTCACAGGCAATAAATTCACCATTTTTTCTTTTCGTTGATATTTAGTACTAGAAATCGGTAGTTTTAATACAAAAATTATTCGATTTGAAAGACCTTCAACAATTTTTGAAGAAATTTAGTTCATTTTCGCGTTTTTAAAAGAAAATTTACAATCTTAATGTTTTATTATCTTATGTTAGTATTTTTTATTTAAAATTGCTATTATTATTTTAAAAAGTATATCTCAATGAATATTTACAATTAAATAAAATAAACTAATTTCCTGATACTTTTAATCAATAAGTTATTATTTATATAAATAATTATTTGTTGTAAGTTCTATAAGGTACAAAGAATTTTATTTTTTTTAAAACGCACACTGATATTTTAACCCATGTTTTTAATTTTTCAATGCACCCATTTTCTTTTAGTTCACATATATTTTTTCAAAAACAACTTTGAGAAATTTCTATTTAAGTTTTTTTAAAATTTTACTTCCTTTATTTTATTTTGCATCGGTACTTCACTGAGAAGTTTTTTTGGTTCGATTAAGAAGAAAGTGCTTTCTAGTGATCTCTAGCTACTCTGGGTTGATCACTCAAATATTTTTAACCATCAAACAAAATTTAATTAAGCCAAATTTGGATAAAAACCCCAAAAAATAATTTTTCGGTTTCAAAATTTTATTTTTCTTTGTACATAATAGATAGATTTGTCTATTTCCTAACCAACTGGAAATGAACATTTGGAGATTAGTATCCATGTGAACAAGTGGCAAGCTATTTGTAGGATGTACACTACGACCGCAGACAGTGTTCGTGGTTTTCCGGACAAGTTTTCGTGAGTCTGAGACGCATACACGAGTATCATTACGAAATTGTTTTGGAAGACAAATTCCTCTCGCATTCCCATCATTAACTATTTTAATGCAAATATGGCATTTATGGAAAATTCTAAAATATGAAAATCAGTTTAATCTCGAGTTTAACGTGAGTATGCCTCAGGATGTAAAATTTCCGAAATAGCGGAGAGTTCTTGCAAATTCCTGACATTTACCGGTGAATGTTAAAACTTTTGGAATTTATTCACATTTTGGATGTTTTCAACAAATTCTTTAAATTTCATTTTTTAACTGTTAAATGCACTACTGCAAAAAACAAGAAATCGGCTTCCACATTTGGGATTTGGTACCCATAATTCGAATTTTTCTTCAATATATTTAAAAAGAAAAATTGTAAATTAGATGAAGAATCCTTGTCACCATCTTTTTTTGGCAAGACAAAACAGCGAAATTACAAATGATTTTTTTAATTGATCGAGATGAATTAATTATTAAATTGATCATTTTAAAATATACTAAGATAATAAAATACAGAAATAATAAAATATAATAAAATCAATAAAATATAATAATCATTTTTAAATATAATCATATATAATTTTACTCCGTTTTTGGACAAAAATCCACCGACACGTCCCTTCCACATCAAATTGAATAATACTTTTTATCATTATTCGCGAAATTATCTGTCATATTAAGAAACTACAGAAAAAAAGACACCTTATATAAATAAATAAACAAAATAATTATTCGCAAAATTTTCTGCTATATTAAGAAACTGCAAAAGAAAAATAGATACATTAAATAAATGAACGAAAAAACCATATTAGTGTAAACAAATTTTTGAATATGGGAATGAATAATCCATCGTATTCAGCATCGAAAATGTTTTCTAAATAATGTATTTTATATTGGGACTACTGTTGCATAAACAGCAACATTTTCGAATTTCGTTAATTAACAAAACCGTAATTCAGAAAATTTCAGGGTTTTAGAGAATTCAAGGAATTCGACGAATAAACCGAATTTAAGGAATTCCGAAAATTCATAGGAATTCTAAGAATTAAAGGAATCAGAGAATTTGGGGAATTTAGAGAATTCGAGGAATTTATGGTATTCATCCAATTTAAGGAATTAAACCAATTCGTGGAATTCTAAGAATTCTAATAATTCTAAGAATTCAAGGAATTCATAGAATTAAAGGAATTCTAAGAATTTAAGGAATTTATAGAATCAAAGAAATTTAAAGAACTCAAGTAATTCAAGGAATTGCGCAAATTTAAGATATTTATAGATTTCAAGGTATTTGAAGAATTCCGGAAATTCAGAAAATTCCAAGAATTCGTAGGATTCACAGAATTTATAAGAACTCAAGCAAAATACGAAGCATTAGAAAATTTCATGGAAACCAGAGAATTCAAGGAATTCAGCGAATTCCAGGAATTCAGACAATTCCGAGAATTGTAGTTTTTCATCGATTTCAAAAAATTCAAAGAATTCAGAGAATTCAGAGAATTCCAGGACTTGAGAGCATTCAAAGAATTTAGAAATTTCAAGGAATTAAGAGATTTAAATATTTCAGAGAATTCAATGTATTCATGATTTCAAGGTATTCAGAGAATTACAGGAATTCAAAGAATTGAAGAAATTCATCGAATTAAAAGAATGTAGAGAATTCGAGGATTAAGAGAATTTAAAGAAATTCAGAGAATTCAAGGCATACAGAGTATTAAAGGATTTCAAAAAATTCAACGAATTTATAGAATTCCAGGAATTGAGAACATTCAAGGAATTCAGAGAGTTTAAGGAATTCGGAGAATTCGAACCATTCAACAATTTCAAGGAATTCAAAGAATTCAAGAAATTCAGCGAATTCAGAGAATTTAAGGAATTCATCCAAATTCAGAGAATTGTATTTTTTCAACGGTTTCAAGAAATTCAGACAATTCAGAGAATTTCAGGACTTGAGAGCATTCAAATAATTCAGAAATTTCAAGGAATTAAGAGAATTGAAGGAATTAAGAGTTTTCAAGAATTAAAACAATTTGAAGGAATTTAAAGAATTCAGGGAATTTAAGGAATTCAGAGAATTTAAGGAATTCAGCGAATTCAGAGAATTGATGGTGTTCTCGCTTTTAGGAAATTCAGCGAATTCGTGGAATTCAGAGGATACATGCAATTCAGAGAATTTAAGAAATTGAAATAACTTAAGGGATACAGAGAATGCAAGGCATTCAGAAAATTCGTCGCAATCAGCAAATGCAAGGAATTTCGAGACCCCGAAAGTGAAATGGTTTAATGATAATAATAATAATAAGAAGAAGAAATTCAGCGAATTCAAGGAATTTAGAAAATTCAAGGAATTCAGAGACTTCAAGGAATTCTGAGACTTCTAGTAATTAAGATAATGCAAATGATTCAGATAATTCAAGGGATTCAGTGAATTAAAGGAGTTTAGAGAATTCAAGGGATTCAGAGAATTCAAGACATTCAGGAAATTCAAGGAATTCCTTGAATTCAAGGAATTCAATGATTTCAAGGAATTCAATGATTTCAAGGAATTCAATGATTTCAAGGAATTCAATGATTTCGAGAAATTCATAGAATTCAAGGAGTTGAAAGAATTTAAGGAATTCAGAGATTGCAACTAACAGAGAGAATTCAGGGGAGTCAAGGAATTCGAGGCATTGAGAAAATGCAAGGAATTCCTTGAATTCCTTGAATTTACCGATTTCAAGGAATTCAGTGAATTGGAGAAATTCAGTGAATTGGAGAAATTCAGGGAATTCCATGAGTTGGGAGAATTCAAGAATTCAGAAAACGCAAGGACCAGAGAGAATTCAGATGATTCAAAGAATTCGAGGCATCAGAAAATGCAAGGAATTCCTTGAATTCATGGAATTTACCGATTTCAAGTAATTCAGTGAATTCGAGAAATTCAGGGAATTCTAGGAGTTGAGAGAATTCAAGCAATTCATAGAATGCAAGGAAAAGAGAGAATTCTAGGGATTCTAAGAATTCGAGGCATTCAGGAAATGCAAATAATTCCGTGAATGTGAGGAATTCAGCAAATTCAAGTAGTTTAGAGAAGTTGAGAAAGAAAATGCAAGGAGTTTAGAAACTTTGAAGAATTAAGAGAATCCGGCGTCGGCGGTTTATTTTTTGTCTTATCTGTAATTAAGATAAGTACGCTAAAAAAAAATTGTTCTTGAATCAAGTAAATGTTACTTGGTTCAAGTCCGTCGCAGGTACGAATGGGGACGATAGAATATGAGTGTGTTCCAAGTAAATAAATACTTGCTACCGTATGCTTGGAACATGAATATATTTTCTTAATCTAAAAAAATGCAGGGTCGGAGCAATAGACTTGTGCCTCAACTGAGCACTTTTTCTCAACGAAAAAAAAGTTTTCGAAATGATTGCTATATAATCTATATTTTTTAAACGATCCAAATACGTAAATTTGCGCAGACTGCTTTACTTACACATATAATCGTACGCCTAGACGCTTTGAAAAATTGCACTCGCCGAGGATTGAACCCTACCTAAACTACCCAAACTAGTGTGTCCTAACCGCGCGCTTTACCAACTTCGCTATCGAAGCACCCGTGCAGAAATTCAAATGGGGAACTAGTCTGGTTCCCGACCATTCGACCCACTTAAAGTCAGGGAACCCGACTTCTCCTAGTCGGGACCTGATCGACTACTAGTAGGGGTCATATGATAAAACATCCGCGTGGTATATTAATCAAACTCCCCAAAATTTGTGGAAGATCCCATAAAAGTTTGTCAAAATACTTATTATTTACGGAAATCTCCATACAATTTTTTGAAATATTTAAAAGTGTTCAAATTTACCCAAGATTTAATAGAGAACATATCCTACGCTTAAAAATGCATAAAGTTATGTAACTAAAATTCCCCGAAATTTGTGGAACATTAATTTTAAAAAAACTTTAGTTGGAACGCAGAAATGAAAGAGCTTTACTCTGAAGGAACCGTCATGTTGATCGCGGTAGTCTCTACTCCAAGTAATTATGCTTCGTTATGTGTAGACTGCTGTCTTAAACACTCGACGCGTCATTTCTGTTGCGCGAGAGGTGGCACGTCGCGCCCTTGCGGATTTTCATTAAAGCTACCAGTCCAGAACCGTAAGACTAAAATGAAGGTGGTAGCGAAATCTGAACTGCACCTTGCCTAATAGTTTACTACTAGGATACTGCTCTTCACTGATTAATCAAAAACTTTTTCTCTTTCCAATTTCAACTACATGACGGATTAGACTTTATTTACATATAGCAAACCTTTCAGATCAATTTAAAAATAAGCATCTATACAAATTTATAGTCTTATGACTTTCAGAAGACTTTTCACCTACATCTATATGTATTTTTTCCAATATAGATTTTTTGAAAATTCCATACAAAGGTATTTATAAATGTTCCTAAAAATTCACAATTTTCTAAAAAATACTACAAAAAAATAAGAATACGTCCTTTTGAAGATTTTGATCGTTGTTTTTTATAAAGAGTTGATTTTTGTACAAAATTGTGAACTTAATAATTATTTATTAAGTTTATTTGAGATGAATTTAACATTAATAAATCTTTTCATCGAAAAACGGTGTAAAATTATTGTTAAATATATTCATAGTGTTTTAGAATAAAAAAATCATTACGCTTTTTTAGATATTACCTTATTTGATAGGGACCCGTTCATTTTTCGGAACGAATAAAATTTAGGAATGGTAAAATTTCAGAATAGGTTATAATACATAATGATACAACTTAGGAAAAATTTACCAAAAATTCGGCAAAAGGAATAAATCAAAAATCCAAAACTCTGAATAGTGTTTATTCGGAAACCAAAGAGCGAAATAAGTAAAAATTCGAAACGTTAAAATTAGGAGAGTAGACAATTAGGAATAAGTAAATATACGGAGAGGAAAAATTCGGAAAATAGAAAAATTCGGAACAGTAAATAAATGTTTTATAATAGCAGGTCTATAATTTTTTATTTATGGTAGTATACAAATATCTATCACAGTAAAGTTGAATAGCATATTATAATAAAGTTATGTTATCCTTCATTTGAAATTTTTCACGAAAACATCATTATTTTTTATCATTATATAATTCAAAAACAATTTTCAACGTACAACATAAATTTATTATGATATGATATTTAAATTCACTCTGATGAACATTTGTTTGCTACCATAAATAAACAATTGTACACCTGCTAAGAGGTATATTCATTAACAATTCCGAATTTTTCTTTTTCTCCATTATTTTTTATTTGAAATTAAAATTTTTCGGAACTTAGTTTTTCATAAGAACTTCATATAAATTAATA
>NC_046663.1:13193544-13201788 GCF_010883055.1 Belonocnema kinseyi | reverse complement strand
GCCGAAAACTCAAACATAAGAATAACCCGACCAGAGCCCCACTAGCTCCCGACCAGAGCCTGAAGATTACCCGCAAGGAAATGAGTGAACAGAAAGGCCCAACTGCCCTTGATCAACCACCGACCAGGCCCCGACTGAAATTTTGACAAAATAAAAGACCAACTAGTCCCCGATTAGTTCCCGACTGGGTACTTTGTCAAAATTAATAACCCGACTAGCCCCCGATTAGTGCCTGACTTGTTGGACCAAATTTTCGATAAATTGCGTCTTTTTCAAATTTTGAGTGGTCAGTCTGTATTGTTAGGGCGATATTGAATTGCAAATTTGATTGGTTTCAACAAGAACCCTCGTTTCTTCACCCTGTCGAACTATCTAGCTGATCTAGCAGGAATAAGCAAAGATATGGTGATGGGAGATGTAGATGAGGATTTGGGATAATGACTAAGGTGTGAAGTTCGAACCATTTTGGCAACTGGGAGCTGGGAGCAAAGGAACAAATTAGGATAAGTAATTGACGTGGCATTCCATGGGTTCGAGTTCGGCTCTGTTTGTGCAACTTAAGTAATTGTAGCACCGACTCTGGAATGTTACAGAATGGTTGTAACGTAACTTCTCGCGGCAGAACATGGTTGTGTGTAAATGCAGGAAAATTCACGCGCGACCTGAATGTGGACCATCGCATCGCGTAAGTGCTTGTACTCGAATTCCTTTACTTCGAGAGGCTCTGAATTATTAATGCGAGGCGCAGCGGCGAAAAGGTCATTTCATGAAAGTGGCTTTAGGCAAATCGTAAATTTGGTTTAATTGCATTCAAAGATTCGCCTTGTCATTGCATTCCAATTTCCATATAGTATTTTGAATATCATTTGCATATTGATATACTGGTATTTTTATTTAACTATTTTTTTTTATTTTGTAACCAAATAAACGTAAATGAGGGGCCTTACTTAAATTACGTAATGGATTTTAGGCCCTCTCTTGGACCTCCTACCCACCTGTAACAAACCATAAGAAATTATTTTACCCCCCCCCCTTCTTACTGTATGCAATCTTAAAAAAAAGTATCAGTTACAATTTCAGTTAAAAAATTAATTTAAAAAAAAGGTTTTTTGACTAACAAGTTAAATTGTCAACCGGACATAAGCCTTCAATAAAAGAAAACTTTTAATGTAGTTCAACTTTTATACCAGTAATTGAATTATCAATTCAAAAAGATTACTTTTTAACAAAATAGTTTAAATTTGAATTAAAGATATTGAATTTCAACTAGAAATATAAATTCTGAAAAAATACGATTATTTCTTAACAAGGTGATTCAAGCAAATCTTTTAAACCAAATAGTTTAATACTAAAAAAAAAATAATAATCTTAGAACAAAAAGTTACGACCTTGAAGTTTGCACAGATATGGATATTAAAATTGTGTAATTAATTGAAAAAAAACTAATAGTTGTATCAAAAAAATAAAAACACCCCTAGATTCATTTTCAAAAATTCTCGATTCAGTTTTTTTTCAAAAAAATTTTTAAACAATTACAACGAGTTTTATATTGAAGCAATTTTTATAAACAAAATAATTGTCTGATTTGAAAAATAAACATAATTATTGCATTCCCCTCAAAAATATTTAAATCCGGTCTTTTTATAACCAATTTTTTCAACAATTACAACATTTGTTGCTCAGCGTACATTGCCTGTGAATATGGATTTTAAAGTTTCGTAATTAATTTTTTTTAATCTAACGGTCGAGATATTTCAAAAGAAATGCAATGGTTTTCTTTATTTTTTAATTCGACACTTATTTTGTTTATAAGAATTGCATGGCTATAAAAATTAACGTAATTGTTTACAAAATTATTTAAACAAGGAAAAAAACTGCATCGAGATTTTTCGGTGATGAATCCAGAGATGTTTTTATTTTGTTTATACGACTATTAGTTTTTTTTAAATTAATTACAAGACTCAGAAATCTATATTAACAGTCAATCAATAAAGGTACTCTAAGCAACAAATGCAATCATTGTTGACAAAAAGGTTTAAAAAAATTACAGAGATATTTTCGAGAGGAATGAAATGTTTTGTTCATTTTTCAATTAGACAATTATTTTTCTTATAAGAATTGCATAACTATAAAAAGTGATGTAATTGTTTAAAAAATTGTTTAAACAAAAAGAAACAAAAAAAACAGCATTGAGATTTTTCCGAGACGAATTTAGTGGTGTTTTAATTTTTTTCATACCACTATTAGTTTTTTTTAAATTAATTACACAACTTTGAAATTCATATCTGCAGAAAACTTCGAAGTCGTAAAAAGTTGCATTTTTCTTTAAAAATAAATTATATTTCTACTAAAGCAGATTAATTTTTAAATCAAAGAGATAAATTTAAAAAAAGTTGAATTTTCTGCTACAAATTTTTCAGTTGACTTTTCACGATCAAAATATGAATTCTTTACAAAAAATAAATTTTTACGAAAAGAAACGAGATTATACTCCAAAAAGACGATTTTTTCAATCAAAAAGGATACATTTTTAACAATTTATTTGAAATTTCTACCAAGTAGTCAAATATTTAATTTTATCCAAGAAAGATGAACTTTAACTAACGGAGATTTATTTTTAGGAAACAACGACCAATTTTTTTTTAATAAAAGCAGGTGACTTTTTTAATTAAAATGACAAAATTTCAAAAAAGATAGTTAAATTTTAACCCTGAAATATTTCACTTAAATTTTTAATACAGAAATAGGAATTTCAAGCAAATAGTAAATTTTTTAGAAAATGGTTAAATTTTAAACAAAAATATTGCATTTTTTTCTAAAAAATACGCAATGTTTAAACTAAAAAAAGGAACTTTTACATAAAGATACAAATTTTGAGAAAAAACAGTTTTCAGCCAAAAAAGATTTCAGTTGACTTATCCACAAAGTACGAATTTTAAACAAGGGGTTAATGTTCTAGGAATAGAGCTGAATTTTTAAACAAAATAGATGATTTTTCAAGAAAACTAATTAATTCTACTGAACAAGACGAAGTTTCAATAAAAGGTGTAGAATGTTCAACTAAAAAATAGTTAACGAAAATGTAGTTGAATTTTTACCAACGGAATTTATATTCAACAAAATACATGCATTTTTAAATAAACAAATTCTACTAAGAAAATCTACAGAAAAAAATTACCAAGTGTTTGATAAATTACCAAGGAGACACATTTTCTGATTTTTTTTCAAATATTTTAATTTTTCTAAAAAATATTTTTTTAAATTTATTTAATTGTTTATTCGTGATTTAAAAAAATGGTAATAACCTTCAAAAAATTTTGTTCACCGAGAGAAAACCACAAATAGGTTTTTGTTTTCAGAAGTCGAGCTAAAACATTTGCTATTCGGAAAGATTTATAGATTAAAAATTTTGTTTTTCGAAACAAATTAAAATTCCATTTTAAACATTTTTATAAATTTCCGAAAGTTTATAAATTTAGTTAGCAATTAATGTTAATATTGCAAGTAATTCATGGAAAGTTACCATAAATTTCCCAAAATTCAATTTAAAAATGTCTAAAAATTTCTGGAAAATAATGAAGATTTTCGGTCGTTTATGGCAATTTCACACGTAAATATGTTGAATTACCATAAATTACCAAAAATTCAATTTTAAACTTTCTTATAAATTCCTGGAAATTTATGAATTTTTTTGGCAATTTATGTTAATATTACAGGTAATTTATAGTAATTTATCATAAATTGACCAAAATTGAATTTTAAACATTTTAATGAATTTCTATAAAATTTATGAATTTTTTGTCAAATTTATGGTAATTTGACATGTAATTTATGAAAACTTGATTCAAATTACCCAATTTTTTTTAAATTTATAACTTATTATAAATTAACCAACATTCGATTTTAAAGTTTATTACAAATATCTGGAAATTTATCAAACTTTTTGGTTATTTATGGCAATATTACAGGTAACTTAAGGCAAGTTACCATGAATTGCTCAAAATTTAATCTTTAAATGTCTATAAATGTCCGGAAATTTATGCACTTTTTCGGTAATTTCTGGAAATTTTACAGGGGAATATGGTAAATTACAATGAATAGCCCAAAATTCAATTTAAACATGCCTATACATCCCTTAGAATTTTTTTTTATGTATAGTAATTTTACATGTAAATATGGTATCTTACTGTGAATTACGGAAAATTCAATTTTTAACATTTTTATAAATTTCTAAGCAATTTATGACATTTTTGGGAATTTATGGCAATATTATATGTCATTTATGGAAACTTTAGAATAAATAGCCAAAATTCAATTTAAAAATTTCGTGAAATTTTTGGAAATTTTAGGTCATTTATGGTAATTTTTCAGGTAAATGCGGCAACTTTCGATAAATTACCCAATATTCTATTATAAAAGTTTTTTCATAACTTTCCGAGTAATTTCACAGGCAATCATTTTAAATTACTATAAAATATCCGACATGCAATTTGAAGCGTTTTTATACATTTCCGGAAATTTATGAAAATTTTGATGACTTATGGTAATATTAAAGGTAATTTACGGTCAATTACCATAAATTTCCCAAAATTCAATTTAAACATGCCTATACATTTCTGGGAATTAATAGAAATTTTTGTTCATCCATGGTAATTTTACATGTAAATACGGTAATTTACCATAAATTACAAAAGTTCAATTTAAAACATTTTTATCACTTTCCAGGAAGATTCTGAAATTTCTGTTTATTTAAAGGTAATATCACAAGTAATTTACGGAAACATAAGATAAATTTCCCAAAATTCAATTTAAAAATTTCTATAAATTTCCAGAAATTTTTGGTAATTTAAGTCATTTAATTAATTATTTATAGTAACTTTCCATAAGTTACCGTAAAATTAAAGCAAAAAAAGTTGCCTCACAGTTTTCACGGTGAATGGGCTAATTATCGTAAAATGCGGATTCAGGTTAATGATTTTCTTTATTCACGTCTGACGTCACTTTTCACACCCTAGGGAGTAAAAAGTAGAGCTTTAGTCCCACTTTATAGGCGTAAAAATGGGCTGAAATTATGTGTGTGTTATTATCGAATTTTGAATTGTTTATGTTTTTATTATTATAAAATAAAAATCCAAGAGGTGAATAGAATGCCAGTAATTAAATAAAAAGAATTGTTGATAAAACATGAAATTCGGCCAGCTTTATGAATTCTAATTTTTTTAAACTTGAGTAAGATTGCTTTTAGTATTGGCTTTAAAGATGAATAACAATGTGGACAAGTATTTACTCAACCTTTGACTGAATGGAAGACCTGGCATGATTCCAAAATGTGTTCCTCGTCAGACAACTATTGTCCAAGAACCTGGTAGGGTTACAGTAAATTCGGAGACGTAGAAATAATGGTTTCCTACTTGGAACTAAGACAACGAACTTTCCTTAGTCCTCCCTTCCCGAAGATGAAAATACTTTTAATTTCACCCCTAAATCAAGAAAAAATCTTCGTAAAATACTTCTTGTCTAGACAATCTCAATTTCAATAATTTCACAAATATTATCTATTATTAAAAATAAATTAAATATTTTGCAAGGATTTCTAAATATTTCAGAAAAATTTGAAAAAGATTGTAATAATTTATTAAACATTTCAAATATTTTACAACGTTTTCACATATTTCGTAAAGATTTCAGATAGATTAAAAAAAATCCAAAGAGTTTAACGATTTCCCAAAGATTTAAGTAATTCAACAAATATTAATAAATATTAAAACAATAATTTTAATATTTCACATATTTGTGAAGACTTCAGGAAGATCTTACAAAGATTTCAAATATTTCGCAGAGATTACGAAAAGATTCAAAAGATTTTACAAAGCCTTTAATTATTTCATAAAATTTCCGATATTTTTAAAACATTACGAAAAGACTTGACCATTTAGCAACAATTCTAATAAACTTACAATCTGCACCAAATATTTGAAAAGTATTTCCAAAGTTTCAAAGATTTCTTTGAAAACATTTTCAAATATTTGAGAAAGATTATATTAATTTTTTCAAATATTTCATAAAGATTTTGCCTAGATTTAAAAGATGTTACAAATACATCAATGATTTCCCAAAAACTGTGACACAAATTTCAATAATTTTACAAACATTACTAGATATTTCATAAATCCCGAGATTATACCTCTACAGAATATTATGTCCGATATTTATACCCTATAAACTGCATAATTTTAACCCATGAAGTCTATTGCGGGTGTGAGATACCCCAAGCAATTTTAAAACTTATGAACTATACTTAATTCGACAAAATTGAGTAAGAATCACCATCTAGCTTTAGTTGGAGACACTAACTATAAGTAAAGTCGTTTAGCATACTGCGTCAAGCTTCAGTCTACTAGCAGCACCTTCTGAAAGTGCAGGTAAAAAATCATGGGGTATGAAACACCCAGTATGCACTTGGTGAGTGAGAAAGTAATTTTGACGCAAATTTTGTTGTTCCTGAAATTTCATCGATTTTTGTTTAGTTTCTCACGTAATTATATATACTGTGGATGTTTTGAATAAAATATAATTGTAAAAATACAGTTATAAATAAATAAATTGACTTTTCAACTGTGAAAATAAATTTCTTTTTCAAAAGCACCCACATTGCAATATTTTTTTTTCATAAAATTACACTATTTCAAAAGTGCGGTCATAAATTTTCAGGTAAAGATAATTAAAATTGCATCTATTATGAATTTTTAGGTAAAAACACCAATTTTTTCACTAATTTTGTTAACAAACATAATATAAATAAATGGCTATAACATCTACTTTAACTTATAAAAGATGCCTTAACCTATATCGAATAATTTTATTGTGATAAAATATTCAATAAGGGTTAAACAGTACATAATTCAATACACTGGGGTATATAACACCCACGGTGAACTTTACCGTGATTTTTACCATGTATGCACTTGGATGGTTAAATCCTAGTTAGAGGTTTATAATGTGAAATTATTTAAATTTATTGTATATTATAATGTAAAAATATATTTGTTCAACTTCTTTTTGGTTGACACACATCCAACATACAAAAAAAAATGAAAAAGTTTTTTTGATTTGTGACACAATATCAAAATTAAAAAGGTCAAAATGAAACATTTAAAATTATTATTTAAGTACTGCTACATATTCAAAATGTAACTACTTTACTGTATAATAAAGTCCATTTTCGATACTGCGAAAATTAAGACTTCTAAAAAGAGCACCTAACACTGAATATTTAAAAAATAAAACTTCCCAATTATTCAATTCTCTTTTCAAATTAATCTATGAAGAAAATAAAACAAATTTCTTTAAAAAACCATGTGAGAACTAGGTATTTAAAATTAAATTATTTTGAATTTTCTAAATAAATTACTTCCTGAAATTATTATTGGTTGAACTATAAATAAGTGTATTAAACAAATGCATTAGTGAGGCAATTTTGACTTTTTAAAACATTTTCGACAACTTTTTCGTTGTCAAATACATAAATAATGCATGTTTATTAAATTCCTTTAAAAGATCATAAAATTTATCAACTAATTAAAAATTTTGCTGAATTTTTCATGAAGATCGCAATGAAAAAGTCTAAGATCGGAAAAAAAAGAATTTTTCCTTTGACAAATGCCCAATTAAAGCACTTGTTTATAAAATTGGTTGAAAGAAATAGAAAATTAAAAAAAAATTAATTTCGCTGAAATTATCATGAAGTTCCTAATTAAAAAAGTTGAAATTGATAAAACAAATTTTTATGTTGACAAATGCCTGATTAATGCATTTTTTCCTGAGATTTATTTTAAAAAATCATTACATTTATTAAATAATGATAATGTTGCTTAAATTGTCATGAAGTTCCCAATTGAAAGGACTAGCATTGAAAAAAAGAGAATTTTACTGCCGATAAATGCTCGACTAATGTATTTGTTTATTAAATATGTTCTTTAAAAAATTATAAGATTAATGAAAATATTATAAATTTTACTAAAATTAAAAAAAATATATTATTGAAAAAAATAACATAGAAAAAAAACTTTTTTCGGTCGAAAAATTCCTGACTAATGCATTTGCTTATTAAATTTCTTTATAATTTTAACAATAATATGGTCGATAAAAATGTCCTAATCATCCTGTTTTTTTCAATCAAAATTTCTCGCGAGATAACTTAAAAACGTAAAATTATGGAAAATCGTTGAAAATATTCTTTCAACA
>NC_046663.1:13188488-13193444 GCF_010883055.1 Belonocnema kinseyi | reverse complement strand
TATCAAGATTTTAGTGATTAATTTCCGAAGATTTCAAGGATTTTACCGAGATTTCAAATATTTCATAAAGATTCAAAAAAGATCTAAATGATTTCCCAAAGATTTTATTAATATAAAAAAAATTTCAAAAGATAGTTAGAAACTATATTAAATTGTTTGAACAACTTTTTTGTTAACTTTTATTAATTATTACCTCACTAAGTGAAAAATGACTGAAAGTAAAAAATTCTGAAAAACTTCAATTATCAGGTAGTGATATAGATAAAGATAATCATAAACAGTAATAGTTTGTTTAAAAAATTATTTTTGCTAAATTTAAATCATTATTAAGTAACGCCAAATAAAAAAAAAGATAAACAGTTAGAAAATCCAGAAAAACCGCAACATTCTACCAATCAAGCAATAAGTATATTATTAACAATGATAATAAATTGTTAAAACAATTAGTTTTGCTAACTTGAATTTATTTTTCTTTCACTACTATTTAAAGTTAAACCAAAAGGCAGACATTTTAGAGAAACCGAAACTCTGTAGCATTCTTCAAATATTATATTATTAAGAATAACAATAAATTGTTTAAACAAATATATTCTTGACTCCAATTAATAACATAATTTATCTCAATTGAAAATTTGACTAAAAGTTTCTTTTTTTAAACTGGAATTCTGTAGAATTTTTCTAAGAGAATAATATTAACGATATTAATAAATTGTTTAAACAATAACTTTTGTTAACATTGATGAACTATAACTTCCCTCTGATTGAAAATTGGACAACAAGTGGACAAATTTTGAAAAAACCGCGTCTTTCTTACTCCATTCTAGGAGAATATAGGTAAAAACAATAATAAAGTGTTTAAACAATTTATATGAACATTTTATCATCAGTACGAGATGGTCTTTTACGTGCTAGAAACAATTTGAATTAAGAAAACCGCAAAAAAGTCATAATTAGCTCTAAAAATTCGGTAAACCCCCTTTTTCACTTATGGGGGTTTTTGGGTCCCTATAAAACAGACTTATACTGTTGATATTTAAAGAATGCTATTTTATTCGTATTCTATGGCTAATTATAAAATGAAAAGTTAATTTTCTACTTGATTTAAATAATATTAAGAATTCTGAATAAGAATGACAAAAACGTTTTTTTTTCTTATGGGAAATACTTGTCAATATAATTTACGTCTAAATATAATTTTTTGACACAACAAAAAAAGGCATTTTTTTCTGTGGAATCGAACAAATTTCTGAAATGACCCCTTCAAATTCGCAAAAAAAACTTTCGGACTACCCCAATGTGCAGTATTCGTATGTCCGTGTGAAAAAAATATAACTTAAGCATAAGCCCAAGTGAATAATAATAACCTTATCAAATAAAACCTCGAAATAATTTTTTTTATTTGTCAACACTGCCTTTTGAAAATTCGTTAGGAGTCATCAAAACTTTTATTGACTCGCTCTATCAAACTGTAACGATGGACAGTCAATCAAAATTTCATTGACCGTCATTGAAGAATTAGTGCATATGTATTTCAAGAATTTGGCTTTATCCTAGAGTGGTTGACTTTGTCATTTAAAATTCCAACAACAAGTTGTTTCCTTGTAATAAAAAAAAAAATAATTTTAAAGGGTTTTTCATATTTATTTTTTAATTTTCATGTATTTTCCCTATGGCACTACATGGTTTTGTAGAACAAAGTTACTACTAGTGCCGCCGCATGACCGTTTTCAACTCTCATAACCCATTTTTTAAATTGGGCAGTAGAGTGGAAGCACCCCCGGATATAATGCAGGCGCAGTCCAAAAAACAGGGAGGATGAGGTTCTTAATCAGGAGGATACAAATTGGACTAGAAAGTGCTTCTTTATTTCTGTTAAGCTCTTAGAACACTCTAAAGGCCTTCTTCGAAATATCTGAAACTTGTTCATTCCAAAGAACGATTACGAACATAGTCTAAATCTTTCACAGATTCCACAAAGTAGATGATACGCCCATCGGTCAAGAGAGGATGTAGGGTTTCGATTGCCTCGAGCGGTGGAGATGAGGAAGGATCTATGATTATAGCCATAGGTGCTACTTGTCAAGGCCTACTGCATCAGAAGATTAATATCCTCCTCTACGCCTTTGAGTGGCAATAGGCTCGTAGAGGCAGTGCTTGAAATCTTCCAAATTTTTCTGATAGTTACAGGGTCAAACCTTGGTAAGGTTGTTAGAGGTATAAATATTAAATAAAATGGGTGGAAGAGTGGATACCTGAGGGTGCACCACTTCTAATCTCCTTACAATCAGGCCACTCAGCATTGCTAACTCGCTCTTTTAGAACGATTAAGATTCGAGTGATGTAGCCACTATATTGGACAGGTGAAGATATTTGAGTCTAGTCGATTATAGATTATTGTTACCTTTATCAAACACCGTAAAAAGACAAAAAAGAACAAAAATTACCAGCTGCTAATGGACAATGCCTTCGGAAGGTTCATAACACACATGATGACTATTAGATGAAAGTTTCTGAGAATGACTGGTGAAGCAAGACCAATCATGTTAAGTGAAATACCATCAGAACCTTGAGCATCTCATTTTACCTAGAAGATTTTTTTATTCAGGGTTTCTTGAGATTTTTCAGAAGAAAGGAAAAAAGTGTGAGCTTTGTGGTAAAGGTTGCTAAAACATCTGCGAGGAAGGAATTCTTATCAGAAGCCAAGTTATCCACTGAACTTCAAGGGATAAGTTCAAACGGTCTTAAGAGAAGCCAGATGTTTTCATTTTCATTCCTATTTTTAATCAAATTAAAATTATTGATCATATGCATCGCAAATTTTAGTTTGTACTGAATTTCTCAATTCACGAAAATTCGAAATGAATAATACTCTTCTTTGTTCTTTTAGCCAATTTCCTTTAGAGGATTCTCTTAGGGGATAAATTTGAGGCGTGTTAAAATAAGTCAGATGTTTTCATTTTCATTTCTGCTTTTAATCAAATTAAAAATATTGATCATATCAATCCCAAACTTTGGTTTGTACTAAATTTCTTAATTCACGAAAATTCGGAATGAATAATACTCTTCTTTGTTCTTTTAGCCAATTTCCTTAAATGATTCTCTAAGAGGATTATTTCAAGCCATCCTAAGAGAAGCTAGATGTTTTCATTTTTATTCCTGTTTTTAATCAAATTAAAATTATTGATCGTATGAATTCCCAATTTTGTTTTTTACTAAATTTCTCAATTCACGAAAACTAAAAATAAATAATACTCTTCTTTGACTTTCAGCCAA
The DNA here is from genome assembly GCF_010883055.1 of Belonocnema kinseyi. Classification (NCBI taxonomy): domain Eukaryota; kingdom Metazoa; phylum Arthropoda; class Insecta; order Hymenoptera; family Cynipidae; genus Belonocnema; species Belonocnema kinseyi. Next base: position 13,190,171 of record NC_046663.1, on the reverse strand, counting down.
TTTCCTTTAGAGGATTCTCTCAGGGGATAAATTTGAGGCGTGTTAAGAGAAGTCACATGTTTTCATTTTATTCCTGTTTTTAATCAAATCAAAATTATTGATCGTATGAGTCCCAAATTTTTGTTTGCACTAAATTTCTTAATTTATAAAAATTCGAAATGGACAATACTCTTCCTTGTTCATTTATCCAATTTCCTTTAGAGGATTCTCTTAGGCGATAAGTTCGAGCCATCTTAAGAGAAGCCAGATGTTTTCATTTTAATTCCTGTTTTTAATCAAATTGAAATTATTGATCGTATGAATTCCCAATTTTGTTTTGTACTAAATTTCTCAATTTATAAAAATTCGAAATGGACAATACTCTTCCTTGTTCATTTAGCCAATTTCCTTTAGAGGATTCTCTTAGGCGATAAGTTCGAGGCATCCTAAGGGAATCCAGATGTTTTCATTTTATTCCTGTTTTTAATCAAATTAAAATTATTTATCGTATGAGTCCCAAATTTTTGTTTGCATTAAATTTCTCAATTTATAAAAATTCGAAATGGACAATACTCTTCCTTGTTCATTTAGCCGATTTCCTTTAGAGGATTCTCTTAGGAGATAATTTCGAGTCATCTTAAGAGAAGCCAGATGTTTTCATTTTCATTCCTGTTTTTAATCAAATCAAAATTATGGCTCATATAAATCCCAAATTTTGGTATATACTAAATTTCCTAATTCACGAAAATTAAAAATGAATAATACTCTTCTTTCACCTTTAGCTAATTTCCTTCAGAAGATTCTAACAGGGGATAAATTTGAGGCGTGTTAAGAGAAGTCAGATGTTTTCATTTTATTCCTGTTTTTAATCAAATTAGAATTATTGATCGTATGAGTCCCAAATTTTTGTTTGCACTAAATTTCTCAATTTATAAAAATTCGAAATGGAAAATACTCTTCCTTGTACATTTAGCCAATTTCCTTTGAAGGATTCTCTTATAGGATAAGTTCGAGCCATCTTAAGAGAAGCCAGATATTTTCATTTTCATTCCTGTTCTTAATCAAATTAAAATTATTGATCGTATGAATCGTTTTTGATCAATTTAAAATTATTGATCGTATGAATCTCAAATTTTGGTTCGTACTAAATTTCTCAATTTACAAATTTCGGCTAGGATAATACTCTTTTTTTTTCTTTTATCCAATTTCCTTCAGAGGATTCTCTTATGGGATAAGTTCAAGCTATTTCTAAGAGAATCCAGATGTTTTCATTTTCATTCCTGTTTTTAATCAAATTAAAATTATTGATCGTATAAATTCCAAATTTTGGCTTGTACTAAATTCCTCAATTCACAAAAATTTGAAATGAATACTACTCTTCTTTGTTCATTGATCCAATTTTCTTTAGAGAATTCTCTTAGGGGATAAGTTAAAGCCATCTTAAGAGATGCCAGATGTTTTCGTTTTCATTTCTGTTTTTAATCAAATTAAAATTATTGATCGTATGCATCCCAAATTTTGGTTTGTACTAAATTTTTCAATTCACGAAAATTCTGAATGAATAATACTCTTATTTGTTACTTTAGCCAATTTCCTTTAGACGATTCTTCTAGGGGATAAGTTTAAGCCATCCTAAGAGAAGCCAAATGTTTTCATTTTTATTCCTATTTGGCTTGGATGATACTTCTCTTTGTTCTTTTAGCC
>NC_046663.1:13179870-13188388 GCF_010883055.1 Belonocnema kinseyi | reverse complement strand
GTTTATACTAAATTTCTCAATTCACGAAAATTAAAAATGAATAATACTCTTCTTTGACCTTTAGCCAATTTCCTTTAGAGGATTCTCTCAGGGGATAAATTTTTGGCGTGTTAAGAGAAGTCAGATGTTTTCATTTTATTCCTGTTTTTAATCAAATTAAAATTATTGATCGTATGAAACCCAAATGGTTCGTACTAAATTTCTCAATTTACAAATTTCGGCTAGGATAATACTCTTTTTTGTTCTTTTAGCCAATTTCCTTTGGAGGATTCTCTTATGGGATAAGTTCAAGCCATCCTAAGAGAATCCAGATGTTTTCATTTTCATTCCTGTTTTTAATCAAATTAAAATTATTGATCGTATAAATTCCAAATTTTGGCTTGTACTAAATTTCTCAATTCACGAAAATTTTAAATAGATACTACTCTTCTTTGTTCATTGAGCCAATTTTCTTTAGAGAATTCTCTTAGGGGATAAGTTAAAGCCATCTTAAGAGATGCCAGGTGTTTTCATTTTCATTTCTTTTTTTAATCAAATTAAAATTATTGATCGTATGCATCCCAAATTTTGGTTTGTAATGAATTTCTCAATTTACGAAAGTTCGGTTTGAATAATACTCTTCTTTGTTTTTGAGCCACTTTCCTTTAGGGGATTATATTAGGGGATAAATTTAAGGCGTTTTAAGAGAAGCCAGATGTTTTTATTTTCATTCCTGTTTTTAATCAAATTAAAATTATTGATCGTATGAATTCCAAATTTTGGCTTGTACTAAATTTCTCAATTTATAAAAATTCGAAATGAATAATACTCTTCTTTGTTCTTTTAGCCAGTTTCCGTTTTCCCCTTTTTCCTTCATCAAATCTTCAACATAAAAATTTATTCAAGCAGTGGACTTCTTTTTTGCTTGCAGGGTATGGAAAGGTACAAAATTTTCCAAGGCTGAAGATATAAATAAGGCTATGAATAAATCATCTTTCTATTGATATCCTTTTCAGTGAAAATATAATGAATACTACGGAGCGTAGAAAAATACTCGAAACCTTGAGAAAAAATTTTGTTATGAAGACCCTTATCCTGAAAGCTTTTATTTGAGTCTGATTTTTTTTCGATAATGGCTCATATTGAAGAATGTAAAAATAAAATCGAAGTAAAATGTGCATAGTATAGTTTTTTTTTATTTCAGTGGTGAAACAAAAGTAAAAGAAAAAATGAGGATATTTTGGTTACTTAGACCCCTATACTGGAAGCTTTTCTCCAAACAAATTTTCCAATTGGACGGCTTAAATTGACGCTTGTGGCATTAGGAATTCAAATAAGAAATAAAATGTTGCACAAATTAGTTTTATTTTCTTGTTATATCAGAGATAAGAAAAAAATAAACATGAACAAAATTTGGTTATTTAGACCCCTATGCTGGAAATTTTTCAGTCTGATTTCCTTCAGAGATGGTTCAAATTTAAGCATGTGCAATTAAATAATATAAATTACATTTTTGGTTAAAAATTTCTCTTTTTTAGTCGAAAATTTATGTATTTTAATGTTTATGAATTTTCCCACTTTCCGCTTTGAAAATCAAATATCTGTTTAAAAATTAATTTTTCTTTTTTAAGATTACTCATTTTAGTTGATACTAAATAGATTGTTTCGCAAATTTATCTTTTTAACTGCGAATATAATTATTACAGTTTTTGTTGCGAAGCCATATTTTTATGTTGAAAATTCAACTATGCTGTAAAAAATCTATGTATTTAATTGCAATTTAATTTCGTACTATAGAAAATCAATCTGAATTGTTAAAATTTGATCTTTTTGGTTGAAAGTGTCTCTTTTTCAATCCAAAATGTATGTATTTCAATTTTTATGATTTTTTCATATTTTTGGTTTAAAAATAGATTCTTGTGGTGAAAAATCATTTTTCTTTTTTAAGTTTCGCCATTTTAATTGATGCTTAATTTTTTATACAAAATTCATTACTTTTATTAAAATTTAAACTATTTTCTTAAAAAACATTTTTTTTTGTATTTTAAATTGCTTTTTTTAACTGAAAACTTAATTATTACAGTTTTTGTTGCATAGCGATATTTTTTGTTAACAATTTACGTCTTTTGTAAAAAATCCATTCATTATATTACAATTTAATGTTATGTGATGAAAAATCAATCTGAATTGTTAAAAATTGATCTTGTTGGGTGAAAATTAATTTCTTTGTTTAAAAATTAATTTAATTGGTTGACAAATCGCATTTTTCATTGGAAATAATTCTTCACTGTATTTTTCATAATTTTTTGTCAAAAATTGAACTATTTGGTAAAAAATTTATTTTTTAACTGAAGATTTCCCTTTTTTGTAATTTAACTTTTTGGCTCAAGCCTTAACTTTTTTCTTGGATTTATTTTTGCATTAAAAATGTAATTATTCAAATTCTTGTTGATAATTTATCTATTTTCGACAAAACTTGAACTATTCGGTGGAAAATCTATGTATTTTTTGAAAATTAATTTTCTTAGTTGAAAACTTATCTTTTTGCTTAAAAAATAATTTCTTCAGCTAAAAAGTTAAATATTTAGTTAAAAACTCGTATTTTGTATAAAAATTTAATTTCTTAATTCAAAATTTGACTATTCCATTTATTAAAAAAATATTTTATTGGAAAATTCCACTACTTGGTTGGATAGTCGCATTTTTTGTAGAAATTCAATCTTTTTGGTTCAATATTAATCTTTGTATGTTAAAAACTCTATTATTTTTTTTTATAAAATTCAAATATTTGGTTGAAAATTAACCTTCTTGTTTGAAATTTATATTTGTGTCTGAAAATTTAAATCTTTTGTAAAAAATGTGCCTTTTCGCTTGAAAATTTAACATATTAAAATTTTATTTCCTTCAGTATTCAAAAACCATTTTAGATTAAAAATTCAACATTTTTTTTTTAATTTATATTTTTCGGTTAATAATTAACGCTTTTCAATTGAAAAATCTAATATTATATTTTTGGTTCAGAATTTACCTCTGTTGGTGGAAAAAATATTTCATTTATTAAAAGTTCAACTATTTTGATCACAGTTTTTGTCTTTTCACCGGTTGCATCTATTCTCCTTTTCCAAAATGTTTCTCTTTTTTTACTTTAAGTATACTTTCATAACAAACTTGTAGATATTTTTCCGTACAACAACTTTTGTTTTTTAATTTGGTTCGTCTCTTCTGTCGTTTTTTCGAAATTTTTTAAAAATTTTGTCTTATTTTTTAAAATTGAAGGGAAATCTTGTTTTCCTATCTAAACATGATTAATAACAAATGTATAGATCTTTTTTGTTTGAAGAATTTTGGCAGTTAATTTTAGTTCTTAATTTTGGTCGTTTTTTAAAAAATTTAATTTTTTAATAATTAATCTTATTTTTATGATTAAAACAAAAACTACGTGTCCTGTCAAAAATTATTCATGACCAATTTAAAAAAAGCGGGTTTTTATTAACAAATACATAAAATGACACAAATTTGTTAAAACAATTATTGTTTACAGTAATAAATTTCTAAGTGCCATCAAAATACTTAGGGTTTATTTTCCAATTCTACATAATCGATTTCATAGAAAAAAACTTTATTTATTCCACTTAAAATACCTTATATGGATATTTGTTTATAAAAATTTGTTCTGAAATAAAAAATTATTCATTAAATTTTATTAATTTAACTAAAAAACTGGGTTTTGTCCATAAGTCATTCAAATTTAGTACGAATCAAGTCACGAATCGCCATCATTTCCCACGAAACAATTTTCATTCCCTTATTTGTTTATAACAAATTGAATAAATTTTTTAAAAATTTTCATTGCTATCGGACATCTTTTTTAACGACCTTGAAGTTTCCCAAAGATATGGTTATTTAAAATTTTAACAAAAACAGGCGAATTTGACACGAAATAGTAAAAGTTTTAACAAAAAGATGAATTTTCAATCACAAAAATTAATTTTCTATTACAAAACATCTTTTTAAAAAAATAATAGAATTTTCAACTAAATTAATTTTTATATCTAAGAACAATAATATATCTGGTATTTAAAATAAAAGAGAATTCACTTTAAATCAGACAGGTACAATGAAAATTTCCCTTAAAGGTATTGATTTTTAACAAACAAAAAAAAATTAAGAAAATAGTTGACATCTATGTTAAAAATAATTTTAAAAAAACAGATTAATTTTTTACCCATAAAATTAATTCTCTACAAAAAACGATTAGTTTTCAAACAACAATGATATCATGTAAATTTTCCTTAAAGACATTAATTTTTAATAAACAAAATATCAAGAAAATAATTTAATGCTAAAAAAACAAGATAAGATTTTAACAAAGAAAATTAATTTTCTACCAAAAATACGAATTTTCAACTAAAAAAAATAATTTGCAATTATAAATATAATTTTTCCTCCTAAAATGGTGCAGTTAAATTTTTAATAAAATAGTTGAATTCTCAATCAAGAAGATCAATCTTTCTATATTAAATATTTCTAAATATTTACATTATTTTATTTTGTTTTTTTATTTTCAATGTTATTTTTCACGACTAAAACTAAAAGTACGCATCCTATGAAGAAGTGATTCGTAACGGAATTTTGGATCTTTTTTGGCATAACAATTTTTGTTAATTCATCTTGTTTTGTATACTACATAGTTTGTCCACAAAATAGGATTTTTTATTTTTCATTATTTTTTGTGCAATCAAAAATTTGAATTTTCGATTTTTAAAGAAAATCTAAAAATTCGTTATGATAATCTTGTAGGGCTTTTGAAAAGAAATGTTTTTTTTTTACTTTTTTTCCATATCGTGCGTTTTTTGGCTTAATATTTTGATTTTCCTCGATATAAAAAATTTTGAAAATACTAAAACTCTGATAATTTTTTTATCAAAAAAAGTCATGATGATAAATTATTTGTCCATTTTAATACTATGAATATCCGTCGATAGAATTTTCAAATTCAGAAAAAAGGTGGTCTCAAAAATTTTCAAAATGCGCTCACTTTTTGAAGTTTTATCAAAAATGGCTGGTTAATGAAATCGCCCTTTATTTTAGGACCTTCAAAGAGTGTAGCAAAGATGGATTTGATCCGTTCATTTTTTCGAGAGTTATCGTGTTTACGGACGGACGGACGGACGGACAGCCGAACGGACATACGGACAAACGCCATCGTAAAAACCTGATTTTCGGATTCAGGGAGTCTCGAAACGTGGTGATCCGTCGAAAAACTGTGAAGTGAATTAGTTAATTTTCTAGTCAAAGTGGTTGAATTTTCAACTAAAAAAGATCAATTTTCAATTTCAAATATCAATTCTCTACCAAAAATGATATAATCCAATTTTATTTTACATAAATTAATTTTTGACTAGCTATGAAGAAATTAAAAAAAAAATTGAACCCTCAATGAAGAATATTAATTTTCAGCCGTGAAGATTAATTTTCTACCTTAAAAAGACGGTTGTAAAAAAATTGCATTTTTAACAACAAAAAAAGCAATTTTTTTAAAATATCATTTTTTTATATCAGGAATAGTATAATCGAATTTTTTCTTAAATAAATAAATTTTTCACTAAAAAAGGAATTTTTAACAAAATAATAGAATTCTCGAAAAAAATATGAAATTTCAATTAAGATGTTTATTTTTCTACCAAAAATGACGAATTTTCAACAAAATTCTGTATTTCTAAATAATGTATTAAAACAGATAAATTTGTTCCCATATAGTTCAATCTTTAACGAAAAAAGATCGATTTTAAATCAAAAGGATTAATTTTCTGACAAAACAGAAAAATTAAAAAAAATGAATTTATTGAGTAAAAAAGGTCAATTATCAATTTAAAATATAAATTTTCAACCAAAAATAGTAAAATCGAAATTTCTTTTAAAGAAATTGCATTTTGTCAAATTGAAAAGGAATTTTTTCTAAATAACTGAATCCTTAATGAAAAATACTAATTTTCAATCAAGAATATTACTTTTCTACAAAAATTTCGAATTTTCTACAAAATCTAGAAAGTCTCAAACCAAAATATGATTTTTATGTAAAAAATGTAATTTTTTAACCAAAAGTAATATAAGTAGATCTTACCATTATAGAAATTAATTTTATAAAAATAGAAATTTGAAGAAAGTACTTGAATTTTTAATCAAAAAGGTTCGTTTTAAACCGAAAGAGATGAAGCTCCAATTATTTACTTAATATTCAACGAAAAATGGGATAGTTCAGTTTTTACTTCAATAAATTAATTTTGAAAAAAAATGGTCAGAAAAATGGTTGAATCCTAAATCAGCAAGATGAATGTTAAAACAAGAAGATTAATTTTTTACTCAAAAAGACGAATTTTTAACATAATCCCTATGATTTTCAACAATTAGTCAGATGTTTAACTGAAAAAGATCATTTATTTTATTAAAAATTAAACTATTTTCTTAAAAAATATTTTTTTTTTTGTATTTTAAATTAAATTTTTAACTGAGAATTCAATTATTACATTTTTTGTTGCAAAGCGATATTTTTGGGTAAAAATTCACCTATTTTGTAAAAAATCTATGTATTATATTACAATTTAATTTTATGTGATAAAAAATCAATCTGAATTTTAAAAAATTGATCTTGTTGGTTAAAAATTAATTTCCTTGTTTAAAAATTAATTTTCTACCAAAAATGTCATTGTTGAATTTCCGAAAAAATAATGAATTTAAAAAAAAATAGTAAATTTTTAACCAAAGAGATAAATTTTTAACTAAAGTTATGATTTTGTCAACTAGAAAGACGAATTTTCAACAAATAAAGAATTGTCAGTTAGAAAATAATAAAATTTGTTCCGATTCTTAAACTTTTAACTATTTTTCTGTAAAACAGTTATAACAGTTGACACTTAATTTGTTTCATTGAAAATTTATTCATTTAATTGAAAATTTAACTATTATTTCAAAAAATCTTTTTTTTTCTGTATTCCAAATGAATTTTACTAACTGCGTATTTAATTATGACAGTTTATGTTGCAAAGCGATATTTTTTGGTTAAAAATTCAACTATTTCATAAAAAATTCATGTATTTAATTACAATTTAATTTTGTATGATAGGAAATCAAACTGAATCTTACAAAATTGATCTTATCGGTGGCAAATTTCTCTTTTTCAGTCGAAAATTTATGTAGTTCAATGTTTATGAGTTTTTCATCCTTTTGGTTTAAAAATAAATTCTTTTGCTAACAAATCTTTTTTTTTAAGATTCATCATTTTAGTTGATACTTAATTTTTTCCATAGAAAATTCATTTATTTTATTAAAAATTAAACTATTTTCTTAAAAAATATTTTTTTTTGTATTTTAAATTAAATTTTTAACTGAGAATTCAATTATTACATTTTTTGTTGCAAAGCGATATTTTTGGGTAAAAATTCACCTATTTTGTAAAAAATCTATGTATTATATTACAATTTAATTTTATGTGATAAAAAATCAATCTGAATTTTAAAAAATTGATCTTGTTGGTTAAAAATTAATTTCCTTGTTTAAAAATTAATTTTCTACCAAAAATGTCATTGTTGAATTTCCGAAAAAAAAGAATTAAAAAAAAAAGTAAATTTTTTAACCAAAGAGATCACATTTTTAACTAAAATTATGAATTTTCAACCAGAAAGACGAATTTTCAACAAATAAAGAATTGCCAGTTAAGAAATGAAAAAAATTGTCCCAATTCTTAAACTTTTGACTATTTTCTGTAAAATAGTTATAACACCCTTACCCTACATCCACCCCCATAAACCACATTTTTTACACCACCTTCACCCCACATGATAAGTTTTCAAGTATTTATTTGTTGAAAGTGTTATTTTTAATAGAAAATTTCATTAATTTCAAGGTAATTTGAAATATAATAATTATTAGTTTAATTTTGAAGAAAATATTAATTTTTTTATAAACTTTAACGTGAAATATCCAGGGAAAAGTGGGAGACTTAACTAAGCCCAATATTCGTCAATTGGCAGAAATTTGCGTTCAATAATTTCAGATACAGAACTCATCCCTTGGTGTCTTCTTTTATTTTATACTAATATTTTGTAACATTCATTAAATATGTATAACATAGAAAAAATAGGATTTCTATTTATTCTTTTTCATAAAAAGATAAATTCGCGCACGCCGTGGCGCGCGCAAGACTGCTAGTTATTTTTTAAAAACTTAAAGTCGTATCAAAAAAATTAAAACACCCCTAGATTCTTCACTGAAAAATCTCGATGCGGTTTTTTTGCTTAAACAATTTTCAAAAAAATTTAATTACTCTTTATAGTTATGCAATTGTTATAAACAAAATAATTGTGGGATTGAAAAATGAACAAAACCGTCGAATTCCTCTGGAAAATATCTCGATTCATTTTTCAATCCCACAATCATTTTATTGATAACAATGGCATGAATATAAATATTAATAAAATTGTTTAAAAATGTTCTAAACAAAGAAACCGCATCCAAATTTTTCAGAGATAAATCTAATGGG
>NC_046663.1:13159832-13179860 GCF_010883055.1 Belonocnema kinseyi | reverse complement strand
TTCGAATTTCAGTTTTTTTTTAAATTAATTACGCAACTTTGAACTCCATATCAGTAGCAAACTTCAAGGTCGTAAAAAGTTGCATTTTTCTGAAAAAAACATTTCTATTGTAACAGATGAATTATCAAATCAAAGAGATCAGTTAAAAAATAAATAGTTGAATTTTCTGCCAAAATATATTTCAGCTGACTTTTCACGAGCAAAATATGAATTTTTGACCAAATCTAAGTGTCTACTAAAAAAATTTAATTTTTAACCCAAAAAGACGAATTTTTTCAACAAAAAAGGATGAATGTTTAACAATGTAGTTGAATTTTCTGCCAAATAGTTTCATTTTTAATTGGATCCAAGAAATATGCAATTTGTGCTACAACAGATGGATTTTAAATAAAAAATAACTGATTTTTTAAAAATAAAAAATGTGGAAGTTTTTTTAACTACTGGAAAAAAAAAATTCGTATTTTTTATCAACCCTGTAGACACAAATACCTTCCATTACTATTGAATTTTTTTTTGAAATATTATTCAGAAAAGATTTTCGTTCATTTTTCCATATCAAAATATAAATTTGTTCTATTGGACATCTTTTTTGGATAGTTGCTTTCAGTTTTCTATTTATTTTTGAATAAATCAAAGGATTTTTTAAGACCAGTATACCTCAAAAGCCAAATTTTTTTGTATCTTTGTTATTAAATAAACAAAAAATAAACCAAAATTTAAAAATCGTCTCTACTTAAGGTAATAATGCTTCGTTACGTGTGGACTGCTGTCTTAAACACTCGACGCGTCATTTCTGTTGCGCGAGAGGCGGCACATCGCGCCCTTGCGGATTTTCGTAAAGCTAGCAGTCCAGAACCGCCAGATTCAAATGAAGGTGGTAGCGAAATCTGAACTGCACCTTGCCCAATAGTTTACTACTAGGATACTGCTCTTCGCTGATTAATCAACAACTTTTTTCTTTCCAATTTCAACTACATGAAGGATTGGACTTTATTTACATATGGCAAACCTTTCAGATCAATTTAAAAATTAGCATCTGTAAAAATGTAGAGTCTTATGACTTTCAGCAGACTTTTCACCTACATCTATATATATCTTATCCAATATGGATTTTCTTAAAATTCCATACAAAGGTATTTGTATCCATAAATGTTTCTAGAAATTCACAATTTTTTAAGAAATACTGCAAAAAAATAAGATTACGTCTTTTCGAAGATTTTTATCGTTATTTTTATAAAAAGTTGATTTTTGTACAAAATTATTAATTTAATAATTATTTATTAAATATATTTGAGATGAATTTAACATTAATAAATCTTTTCTCCAAAAAACGGTGTGAAATTATTGTTAAATATATTCTTAGTGTTTTAGAATAAAAAAATCATTACGCTTTTTGAGATATGACCTCATTTGCTAAGATCTCGCTGAAAACTCAAACATAAGAATAACCCGACAAGAGCCCCACTAGCTCCCGACCCGAGTCTGAAGATCACCCGCACAGAAATTAGTGAACAAAAAGGCCCGACTAGCCCTGCACCAACCACCGACCAGGCCCTGACTGAAATTTTGACAAAATAAAAGACCAACTAGTCACTGATTAGTCCCCGACTGGGTACCTTGTCCAAATTAATAACCCGACTAGCCCCCGATTAGTGCCCGACTTGTAATAGGGTCAAATGATTTATTTCCACACAAGTATTAATTAAAACCTAGAAAAATTCAGAGTCAAAATAACAGGTCAAATTGCTAATATTTTTCTGAGAATCCTCTATTTTGATTACTTACTTAGCAATCTCTCCTAGGTTCACTAATTCGATTTTTAAGACTCCCAATTAATTATTGCAAAAGTAAAATATTGTTTTCTTCTCCACAGTGCATTAACAAATTAGTGTAAGAAAATGTTTCCGTTTCACTTCGTTCGTTTCCCAGCAATATCTTATTGGTTGTCTTTGGCATTAAAAATATCAATCCATCAAGTGCTATCCTCCAGCCAAGGTCTCCAGAAAAGTAACTTTAGGGTGGACGTCTAACACTCTAACGTATAGCTGCACCCTTCTTAAGCACTTTCAGCGACGTGCTTCGACTTACAAATGGAACAATAATATTGTTTTTTTATGTTCGATCTACCTCATAATTTCCGGCGAAACTTGATTATAATAAAACACCAAACTCTCTCAAATATACATTATACTTTAAAGGGAAAGTGAGTTCGGAAATTTTTTCATCACACACTAGGGTGGTACAAAAACGCTTTGTTCAGGGGTCAACGATCTCCACGATTTCATTTCAAATCCGAAAAAAGAAATACCCTATTTTTTTTTTAGATTTTTCTATTTTTGAGTTTTTGGAATAATTTTTTAGGGTTTCAAAAAATGTGACGGGAATGTATGGGGACCTGTTGAGAATTATCCGGCTAAGAATTTCATGTATCAGAAATATGGGCTTAACACCCCTAACACACCCTTATGTGTACTTAAAAACTTCCCTTAAAACAAAAATTGTCAATTGTTCACGAAATGGACCTTTTGAGCACTGTCTCCTGGTCTTTTTTTTACCTAAAATTATTGACATTGGTCTAGTGGAGTATTTATTATAACTGGTTAATTAATTTTTAATTACTTAAACAAATAGAATTAAAAAAAAATTTTCGAAATCTTATTTTTGTTTTTCTTAGAATTATTACTATTAATCTAGTGGAATATTTAATAACATTGATTCATTAATTTGTGATTGTTGGAACAAATGGAATTTGTTTAAATATTTAAAAAAAATTATTTTTCCCCCTAAAAATGATTACTATGGGTGTAGTGGAATATTTATTAACATTAGTGCATGATTTTCAATTATTTAAACAGATAGAATTTGTTTAAATGATATCGTTTCAATTGAAAAAAAATAATTATTAAATTATTAATCAAAAATTGTTAAGAAATATTCCACTTAAAAAATATGAATAATTTTTTGTGAAAAAAATATTTAAACAGATTCCATTTGTTTAAACAATTGAAAATGAATGTACTCATGTCAATAAATATTCCACTTGACCAATAGTAATAATTTTTAAGGAAAAAAACGAATTTTCGAAAAAAATTGTTTAAACAAATCCCATTTGTTTAAATAATAAAAAATAAATGAAGCAATGTCAATAAATATTCCATTAGACTAATAGTAATAATTTTTATAGAAAAAAACGATATTTTGAAAAAAAAGTTTAGCAAATTTTATTTGTTGATATAATTAAAACTTAATTAACCAATAATAATAAATATTCCAACTAGACCAATATTGATAATTTTAAGTAAAAAAAGACGAGAATACAGTGTTCAAAAGGTCGATTTCATGAGGAATTGACATTGTTTGTTTTGAGGGTAGTTTTACGACCCAGGCCCCTATACTTTCCCGTCACATTTTTTCAAACCCTAAAAAAGTTTTCTAAAAACTCAAAAAAGTAATTTTTCCTCATGCATTTTAAATGGGAAACTTCAAGTCAAAACCGGCACCTGTTAAAATAAAAAAATAAAATAAATACAAAATTAGGGAATTTCTTTTTTCGGATTCGGAATAAAATGGGGGGGGGGATAGTTGCCCCCAACATGAAAAAAAAGTTTGCCATGCATTTTTGGACCACCCTCATATACCAGGGTGGTCCATAAAATTTTTTTCTAATTTTTATGGGGACACCCCAAAATTTTGTTCGAATCAAAACAAATATAAATGCATTTTTTTGTTTTGAAAAAATGTATATTTAGAGGTGCTGCAAGCCCCATGAGGTTTAACACGTATTTCCCATAAAAATGACGTTTTTGTCAATCTTATTCAGAATCCTCAATATTTTCGCAATCGAGTTGAAACTCAACCTTTCTCTTCAAAATTAGCCATGGAATAAGAATAGAATATCACTTATATCAACACCACAAGTCTCTTTTATAGGGTTCAAAAAACCCCCATAAGTGAAAAAGTGGGTTTTGCGAGTTCTTGGGGCTAATTATGACTTTTTTGCGATTTTTAAAAAGAAAATTGTTTCTGGAACATGCAGGACCATTTCATACTAAAAATTAAATGTTCACATGAATTGTTTAAACAATTTATTATTGTTTTCAGTCATTTTCGCATAGAATGGAGTTAGAAAGACGTAGTTTTTTCAACGATTTTTCATTTTTGTCCAATTTTTGATTAGAGGGAGGTGATAGTTTATTGATGGTAACAAGAGTAATTGTTCGAATAATTTATTATTATTATTAATATTCTTTTAGAAAAATGCTGAAAAATTGCAGTTCAAAAAAATTCACTTTTAGTCAAATTTTTAATTGCTATAAGTTATGTAATTAATTTGAGTGAACAAATTTAATTGTTTTAACAATTTATCATTGTTATTAATCATATTATATTTGATTAATGCTAGAAAGGTGCGGTTCTTCTGAAATGTTTGGCTTTTTGTTCAATTTTCAACAGGAGTGAACGAAAAATGAATTCAAGTTAACAAATATAATTGTTTAAATAATTTATTGTTATTGTTAATAATATTCTATTCGCTTAATTGGTAGAATGTTGCGCTTTTTTTGAAATTTCCATTCTTTGTTTATTTTTCATTAGGAAATTTTTCAAAAAGCACAAACTCAATTAGATTTAGCAAAAATAATTGTTTAAACAAATTATCATTGTTTGTGATTATCTTCATCTATATTACTACCTGATAGTTGCTGTTTTTCAGCAATTTTTACTTTCAGTCCTTTTTTCACTTAGTGAGGTAATAATTAATGAAAGTAAACATAGAAGTTGTTTAAACAATTTATTATTGTTTTTAATTATCTTTTCTTAGATAAGTGCTAGAAAGTGGCATTTTTTCTATAATCTTTAACTTTGCATCGCATTTTCATTATGAAAAAATAATAAGTCAACCAGAACAAAAATTATTATTATTATTATTGAACTATTAAGTTTGAGGACGGGATATACAATTTTTTGATTGATGCAGAATTCTTGTGTTATTTATTTAAATAGCATGTTCGCTCCGCAACACTGCTCTGACTCAGGTTACTGATCAATCTCTCTAGCAAAAATGATTTTTCAAATATTGTTCTTGTATTCGATATATTCCTTTGTACAAAATGTGAAGCATATTTTAAATATCTGTTTTATTTAAAAAAATATATTTACAAAAAAGAAAGATGATTTAAAATTTAGTTTTCTCTAATGTTCATTCACGAACTGTTAATAACTATGCAGATGAAGCAAAGTTAGAGATTTAAAAAAAAAACACTACTTTCTAGCACTTATCTAAGAAAAGATAGTTATAAACAATATTAAATTGTTTAAGCCGTTTTTTGTTAACTTCAATTAATTATTAAGTCACTTGGTGAAAAATGACAGGAAGGTAGAAATTTCAACAAAAAAACGCAACTATCAGACATTCATATAGATGAAGATAGTCATAAACAATTATAATTTGTTTGAAGAATTATTTTTGCTCAATCTAATTAATTACTAAGACACGCCTAATTAAAAATAGACAAACTGTTAAAAATTTCAGGAAAAAACCGCATAATTCTTCTAATTAGGCAAAGAGAACAATATTAAAAATGATAATAATTTGTTTAAATAAATATTTTTGTCGACTTGAATTTATTTTTAGTTCACTCCTATCAAAAATTGGACGCAAAGCCAGAAATTTCAGTAAAAACTGTATCTTTCTAGCATTATTAAAATATAGTATTATTATTAATTATAATCATAAATTGTTTGTACAATTAATTTTCATGACTCTATTTAATTACGTGACTTATCTTAATTGAATATTTGACTAAAAGTGAATTTTTTTTAACTGCAATTTTGTAGAATTTTTCTAAGTGAATATTATTAATGATAATAATAAATGTTTAAACATTTTACTCTTGTTAACACTAATAAACTTTTACATCAACTTACATTCAAAAGACCGGAAAAAAGTCATAATTAGCGCTTAAAACTCGCAAAACCCATTTTTTTACTTATGGGGTTTTTTTCGGGATCCTATAAAAAAGGTGCTGATATTTGAAATGATCTTCAAACCAAAAAAATGCATTTATTTTTGTGTGAATTCGAACAAATTTCTGGGGTGTCCCCATAAAAATAAAAAAATAAAAATTTCAAAGCATGTTTGGACCACCCTTATGTACTATATGTACAATCAATCTCAAAAGTCCCAAAGGTTTAAAATTATTGATAAGATCGACAAAAGTAGATTTATTATTTATTTCTGGAAATGCTGACAGAAGCTTCTAAGTATACTTTGAACAAAATAATTTGGATTAAAATTGTTTACTAAACAATAGTTATTTAGAGTTTTAGGTTTTTCTTTCTTTTTACTTTCCAAATTTCTTAAAGTCAAAATGTGCAGCGACAAATACATCTCACTTAGGGATGGTAAAGGTCTTGTAATTATGATACATCAATTTGAGCGACCAGTCACACTTTTTATCGAGACCAGTCACACCAGTTTCAGTGGCCAGTCACACCATTTGGAGTGAACAGTCACACTATTTAGAGCGGCAAGTCACACTATTTGGAGCGACCAGTCACACCATTAGCAGCGACTAGTCACACCATTCTGACTCCAGAAAATTTAGAGAGTAGGGAAGGTTTACAATTCTTTTTTAAACCTAATGATCAAGGCCTTAATTTATTTGTTAAGGGATTATATATAATTCTATTTGTGTGGTGCTAATTTATATTTAAACTGTAATTGTTTAAAACAATAATAGTTGTGTAATTTTTAATTAAATTTTTAAATAAAATCCACCCAAGTAGGAATTTAGAGAAATTGCCGAAAAATAAAATGATGTTTTAATCATTAGGATTAAATAAAAATTCTAACTTTTTTCCAAATAGAAATAAAAAACTAAGCCAGTAAATAACTAATTTTAAATAAACAATTTTAACATGAATTATTTTTTCTGAAGTGTGCTTAGGAGCCTCCGTCGAGATTTACAAAAATTAATAATAGATCTACTTTTGTAGATTTTATAAATTATTTCAAAGATAAGCGACTTTTGAAGTTGATTGTACCTACCTACATCCTTAAGAAAACTCCTTAAGAAACCTGGATACTTTCTGTAACATTTATAGATTATTGTTTTAGAGTTTAAATTTTAAATATGTCAGCTTTACTTAAAATTTCATTAAATGTAACAAGAAATATTTTTTAAATGATAAAATTATGGAAAATTCTTTTAACTGCAGATGTTAAATAAAAATCCTGTAAGTTTAGCAGAGTAATTTTCTGTTGATTGGTTAAAAATTCATTCTTAATGGTTGAACATTTAGGTATTTGAATAAAAATTCAAATATTTTCCTTTTGCTTGAAACCCCAAGGAAAAAATAATGTTTGAAAAAAAAACAAAAAAATTTTCCAAAAAACTATGACTTTTTAACTACCTTTTAATTTTATACCTGCAAAGATATAGTAAATACAAACATAGAAAAAAATATCTTTTTGTTTACTTAATCTTTTCAAGTAGAAAATTGAACGATATAGTTAAAAGTCATATTTTTTCGAAAATTTCACTATTTTTTGTTGTTGAAAATTATGTGTTTTTTTTGTGTATAATATTTGTATGTCCTTATCAAAACTTTATTTTTTCAGTTAAAAATGTCCTTGGTTTAAAAGTCAACGGCCTTCTAAAATATTAGTTTTATTTTGGTGGGATAATCCAAGTATTTATTTAAAGTTGAAACTCTTTGCGGTTGAATTTTTATTTATTTAATTTTTTCTTAAAAATTCGACCCTTTTGGTTGAAAATTAATTTTTGCAGTTTGAAAATTAAAACAAATTTTGTCAATTTCTCTCTTTTGTTTGAAAATCCATCTACTTGATTGTAAATAAAACAGTTTGGTTCGAAATCAATTTTTTTGTTTTAATTTAGTTTTATGACTAAAACATCATCTTTGAAGATTTAAAAAACCTCCTTTTTGTTAAAAATTCGTCTGTCTTGATTGAAATTTCATTCATTTTGGTTGAAAAGTGCTTGGTTGAATTTTCAATTACATTCTAAAAAATGTGTTCTTTTTTTGGGTTAAAGGTTAAACTATTTTTTCTTTTTACTCAATGAATTGCTTGTGGTGACAGTTCAATATTTTTCCTTTTTTTTATTACATCTTTTTAGGTTGAAAATTAAACTAATTTGTTTGAATTCCACTAATCTGTTAAAAGTTTTAGTTTATTTTTTTAAATTTGATCGATTCGCTTGAAAGTTCAATTTTTTACATTTTAATACAACAGTCCGATTCACCATAATTTTTGGATTTTGTCAGTTATACTGTATAGTTTAAAATTTATATTTTATATTTAAAATTCCAAGATTTTTTAAAGATATCATCCTTTTTTTGAAATTCCATCTTTTCGGTAGAAATGTTCTCGGATTGAAACTCAATTGTGTTCTAGAAGATTAGTCTTTTTGGCTTGATAATTGAACTATTTGATTGAAACTGAAACTGTTTGGTTGATCATTAATTTTTTTCGAAAGTTCAACAGTCTGGTTTAAAATTTTTTTAAAGTAAAATATTAGACGGTTTAATTAAGATTTAACGATTTTGATGAAAAGGCAACCTTTTTTTTGAAAGTCCCTGTGTCCTGCTAAAAAATTGTGTCCTTTTTTATTAGAAAAATTTGTCCCTCTTGATTAAATATTCATTGATTTTGTTAAAAAAAATTCTTGTCTAAATTTTCAGTCACTTTTTTAAAAATTCTTTTTCTTTTGCTTCAATATTCAACTATTCAATTAAGAATGCAACTGTTTAGGGTTGAAATCCAATCATTTTCGTTTAAAACTTGTCTTAATTTGAAAATTCAACTATTATGTAAAAATCTCTACTATTTTGTTAAAAAGCTATCCATTTTTTTATGATTAATTTTTCTTGATAGATATTTTATCCGCTTTGGTGGAAAAGTTTTCGGTTGAATTATCATTTTCCTTCTAAAAAGCTCTTCATTTTTTCTTAGAAACTCAACAACTTTTTTGAAAATTCAAGTACATTGTTGATAATTTCTTTACTTGAAACTTAAATGATTTGATTATAAGTTATAATTATTTGATTATTATTATTATTTGTCCACAAATTAATTTTTCTCAACATTTAAAAACACCAGGACTACGATTTTTTAACCCCCGGTTTTGTAATTCCTAGAATTGCTGACCCATGCAGTTTCTCAGGAGACAAGGCGTAAGAAGATTGCGACTCTCGCCTCGGATTGGCCGCAGTACGCGAGTACTCAGTCGAGTATATTGCGCAATATTATGCATTCCGATTGGAAACGGTTTAGACTGTCCTGAATGTTTGAGTTTCGATTCCCCCGATTTAGTAACAAGCATATTTGCAGGTAAGTCCCAAATTAAAAAAACAATACCTTATTTCACTATTTTGAATTATTTAAGGCATTTTAGGAAAAAAATTCAAAATAGCGTCACGTAATTTTTGAACGGCCCCTAAATGGATATTCTTCCTGTGAGACTTGATTGGAATTACAAAAAATATTCAAGAGATATGATCTTACAGAAGCGGACATTCATAATTGACGCAGATGCGTGGAATTATTAATGCAAATAACGATGTAACAAATTAGGGTTTATGCAGATAATACATTATTCCGACATATAAATAAAGTAGGCAGCTAATTGGTACATTTACAAACAAGTTCTACGGAAAGATGTAAGATGATGGCTAAAACTATTTTTAAGAAAAAGAACCAGTTTAACGTATTCAATAGCGTCAGACCTAGTTTTATTAATGACCAACTTATTTTATATGGAGAATATTTTTTTTTTGTTCTATATAGAGATAGATTCAGATTTATTAAATTTACGTCAACGCATTTGGTATTAGATTTTTAAATATCTAAAGTCATCATTTAATACTTTATCTGATCCTTATTTCATGAAAATTGCATTCATTAAATTTGTTAATTATCCGTTTTTTATAGAACACTTACTTTTTTTTATTTATAAAAAAACATTTGAAATAAATAAATTAAATTTTCCGACACACGACACATGCTAAGAAAAAATAAATAGAAAACATTTTTTCATCGAAAAAAGAGCAAAAAATTGTTATTAATGGGTTTTTTTTATATTAATTTTCTGTGAAAAATAACATTAAAAATATAATTTTTGTTAAAATGACGCAAGATACTAGAGAATGAATTCACAAAAGTTGTTCAACCCAAAAAAATACATTTATGAAAATAATATATGAGTTGAGATACGCGAGGTGAATGTCTTCGTTAAAGGCCAAGGAGCGTTAACAAAAGAGAATTAACAGTCACTAAATTACTGTTGTCGATGCTTTGACGTTTATTTTTGAAAAGTCTGTGTAAAAAGACCGAGCTTAAACTTTTTTTATATTTATATTTATATTAACATTTATTTTGATTAAGTATTTTTTTGTGTTCGAATCGATTAGTTAAAGATTGCATTAAATTCCAGAGCGCGAATCGTGGAATCACGTTTCGGGATTATAATTTCTTTACATTGAAAATACAAACGATTTGAAAGTCCATTATTATAGAAATATTTTAACTCAATATTTTAGAATTTAAAAAATTCAATAGTTTCAAATTCAAAGTATTTGAAGTTTAAAAAAATCACTAGCTTCAAATTCAAAGCATTCCAATTTATTTCATACGTAAAGATTCAGTTCTTTTGTTAAAATTGATTTTTCATGTTGAAAAATTAATTTTTTCAAACCAAAAATTTTTTTTTTTATTAGTAAATTCATATTTTTTGAGCAAAACAACCATTTTTAATGGATCAATTTTTTCAAAGTTGATGTTTTTGTTTAAGTATTTTTTATTTGAGTTAAAAATTTATCTCTTTGTTGAAAAGTTGAACTATTTTGTTAAAAAGTCTTCTTCAGGTTGAAAACCAATCATTTGAGTGGAAAATTGTACTATTCAATATCTTCTTTAAAATTAATTATTTTAAGTTTAAAATTCATCTAAGTATTTGACAAAAATTTCCTTATTTTTTGGAAATTTTATTATCACTTCCTATAAAGAATTAACAGAGAATCCTTTACATCACTCGAAATCCCTTAAAATTACTCTAAAAAAATTCAATTTTATTGAAAAATTTTTTATTTTTAAATTCATTGAAATAAGGATGTAGAATGTCTAAAATTAAAAAAACTTTCCGGCTGAAAAATTATGAATTATAATATGAAGTTTGTTTACATTTTTCGTTGGGAATTTATCTGCTTCCCGAAAATTCGACCACTGGCGGTTAAAAGCTAAACTATTTTGTTGAAAATTAATTGTTTGTTTAGAATATTTCTCATTTTCATTGAAAAATTTATCTCTTTCTAAAAATGTAACTACTTTGGTAAAAAACGGTTTTTAAATAAAAATTTAACTAATCCAGTGGAAAATTTAACTATTTTTTTTGACAAACCGATTTTTGTTGTTTTTGGCAATTAGACTTTGGACGGAAAAATTAAACGATTTAATTTTTTATTTAAATTTGATCTTTTTTGAGTGAAAATTCAATTATTTGGTTTAAAATTCATATTTTTTATTTAAAAATTAAACTATTTTTTTGAAAATTCATGTAATTTGTGGAAAATTCGTCTTTTTTTGTAGGAAATTATTCTTATTGGTTGGACATTCATCTTTTTGGTAGATATAAAATTCCAGTAGAAGGTTAATAATTTTAATTAGAAAATCATCAGTTTGGTTAAAAGTTAATTTTATAAACTAGAAATTTAACCGTTCTACTTTTAGTTGAAAATGGATATTTTCTAGCTCAAAATTTAATGATTTGGTTCTAATTTTTTTTTTAAATTGAAAATTCGCGTATTCTCCTTGAAAGCATCACTTTTTTAAATAGAAAATGGACTTTTTTGATAGGAAATGATTTTTTCTTTAAGTGTGAATCTTATTGTTTAAATTTTTTTATTGCTTAAAAATTCCAGTTAAATATTTATAATTTAGTTAAAATTTATTTCTTCATTGAATGAAAATCTCATTGTATAAAAATTCAAGTATTCCAGTTCAAAATTCATGATTTTAGTTGAAAATTAACTTTTTTATTGAAGACTCCTCATCTTGATTGAAAATTCATTTCTTTGGTTTAAAAGTGTGGTAATCGATTAAAAACTTTTTTTTTGATAAAGGGAATTTTTTACGAAAAATTAACTATTTTATTAAAAATTATTATATATAATAGATTTTCTTTACTTAATACCTAATTATTTTAGTTTTGGTTAAAAATTTATATTTTTTAGTACAAATTATTTTTGTTGGTGAAAGTTCTATTTCAGTTGAAGATTCAATGCTTTAGTTAATAACTCTTTTTTAAATTAAAAATTGTACGGTTAAAGTTGCGGATGTATCAGTTTAGTTATTAATTCATCGGTTAAGATGAAAAGTCGTTCTTTTTTCTAAAAAAGTAACTGTTCCATTTGGGGTTAAAATCTGATTTTTCTTTTTGTTTAAACTTCAATTATTTTGGTTGAAAGTTTGTTGCCTTTAATTTCCCACTATATTGTTAAATTTTATTTATTTTGTTTGAAAAATGGTATTTTTGGAAAAAAATCTTTTTTTTTTTAAATTAATCTTATTAATTGAAAAATAATTTTTTTGTTTAAAATGGATGTATTTCAGTTAAATATTCAGCATTTCAGTTGGAAATTTATCTTCTTGATTTAAAATTTCAATATTGCAGTCAAAGATTTATAATTTTATTTGAAAATTTATTTGTTTTGCAATTTTTTGTTCTGTTTTATTAAAGAATGATTCGACCGAACGCCATGATTTAAAATACATGTTTGTTTTTTGCGAAAAATATGAATTTTACTCTCAGTTGACCAGGAGGGGAACTCGGATAAAGTGGAAATCTGGTAGGAAGAGAGAAGAAAGTTGAAATTAGGTACAGGGAAGATAGGAAATTTGAAAAAGGGGTGAGTTAAAAGGGGAATTTGGGTGTAGGGAATAGGGGATATTTTATAATGCGATAGTGAAAGGGGGGAAATAAAAAAAGGATTTTTAATAAAGAAGAAATTAGTAAAAAGGGAAATCTGGTATAGGGAATAGGGGATATTGTATAAAGGGGTAGATAAATCGAAAAATTAAATATAGGGGATATTTGATGAAGGGGAAAGAGGAAATTGAACAAATAGTGGAGAGGTTAGGGGAAGTGGTAAAGGGGAAACGGGAAAGGCCAAAGGGGAACTAAGGTAGAGATGAAATACGATAAGGAACGAAATAAAGGGTTAAATAAGATAAAGGGTATATGTGAAAGGGGAAATGCGAAGTATGATAAAGGAAATAGAGAAAATGAGATTAAGGGAAAATTTTTCAAGTGGCGGGCAGGAATTTTGTAAAAGTGAGAGGAAAACGTTGATAAAGCAGAGAGAGGACAAAGGAAACTGGTTACAGAAAAACCTTGATGAAGGGGAGATTTATTAAAGTAGAAATGTTGAAGGAGACAATTTATAACAGAAACGCGGACGTTTTAAGTAACTGGAGATTTTTCAAA
The DNA here is from genome assembly GCF_010883055.1 of Belonocnema kinseyi. NCBI lineage: Eukaryota > Metazoa > Arthropoda > Insecta > Hymenoptera > Cynipidae > Belonocnema > Belonocnema kinseyi. The sequence continues at coordinate 13,166,355 of NC_046663.1, read as the reverse complement.
TCTTTTTAGAATAGGGGTGGATACCATAGATACCATAGAAGTGGATTTCATAAGGGTGAAATTTCAAATAAATACTTACATAATTAACAGAGATTTCCAAACCAAATTAAGGGGGAATTGGATTCAGGGAACATTTCATGAAAAACAGATTAGATGAAAGAGAAAGGGGAAATTATACAAAATAGAAATTGTATAAGGTGCAATCGGGAAAGGGAGAATAGCAAATGGGAAGGAGAGAGGGTAACTAGGATAAAGGATGAATCGGATAAGGTTAGAGGAGAAAGTTAAAGTAAGGTAAAAAGAAAAGAGGAAAGGTGAAGTCAGGTGAAAAGAAGCAAGGAAAAGTGCAATTGGATTAAGGGGAGGTGTGGACAGTAAAAGTTCAGTAAAAAAGGAGAATGAAAAAGTTAAATTGGATGAAGCGGAAGTGGGGAAAGTTGAAATTAAAGAAAGGAGACAGGAAAAGTGAAATTTGATAAAGGGAAAAAGGGGGAAAGAGGGACTAGGATACAACAATAATATCAGATTAATTAAAAATACGAGAAAGGATGGTGGGAAGAGAAAATTTGACACAGGGGAAATATTATAATGGTGAAATTAGATATGAGGAGAGACAAAATGTGAAAGAGAGTAAAGAGGAGAGGGCAAATTCGTTAAAGGGCTAAATAAACAAGACAATGCGGGTATATGGGATAGGAGATATTTTGCCGGTGAGTTGATGAAAGCAGAAGTCGGATACAAGGATAATTAATCAAGGAGAAAGTGAAAATTAGATAAAGTGGAAAGAGGTTGGGGAAATAGTGAAGTGCCACTAAGATAAAAGTGAAAGCTGATAAGGTGGAATTGGGAAAGGGAAGAGGAGAAATCTGCTGAAAGAGAGATGGAAATCTTGATGAAACAGAAAGTGAAAAGGGGAAATTGGACGTAAAAGAAGTTTGCTGCAGGGGAAATTTCTTAAAGAACAAATGTGGAAGATGACCAGTGGAAGGGGAAAGAGGAACTCGGATAAAGGTGACATCGGGTAAGAAGAGAAAATTAAGGTGAAATAAGGTAAAGGGAAGAGCGGAAATTTGAAAAAGGGGAGAGATAAAAGGGGAAATATGGTATAGGGAATAGGGGATATTTTTGAAAGGGGTAATGAAAACGTGAAATTGGATATAGGGGATATTTGATCAAGAAGAAAGTCAAAATTGGACAAAGTATAAAAAGGGTAGGTGGAGTCATGGAAATGGAAATAAGATTAAGGTGAAAAACTATTGGAATAAATTAAATTTGAATTTGGGTAAAGGGGAGATGTGAAAGTGAGGTAAAGAAGTGAGGAAAGCTGATAAAAGGGATTGGGAAACGTTGATAAAGCAGAAAAAGAAAAGGAAAAGAAGGATATAGGAGAAATTTTACGAAGAGAAAATTTAGTAAAGAAGAAATGTGAAAGGCGAATTGAAAAAGGATTCACAACTTTTGAAATAGGGGTGGATATGTTCTAAAATCCTAAAAATATTATCCTTACATAAAACAATGGATCTTTTCAAATTAGATAAAGGGGAAATTATAATAAATGGAAATTGCAGAAAGAAGAGATTAGATAAATCCAAAAAGTGAAATGAAGTAAAGGGCAAATTGTTTAAGGGGTATTGGGAAGTGAAAAGGTAAATAGGATAAAGGATGAATCGGATAAGGTGAGAGGGGAAGAATGAAGTTAGGTAAGGAGTAGAGAGGAAAGGTAAAATTAGACGAAGAGCATATTTTATAAAAGGGAAATCCGATTAGTGTAGAAGGGATTTTATAAACGAGTAGAGAAAAACGGAAATTAGATATGGGGATATTTGATCGAAGAGAAAGCGGAAAGGGATTAGGGGCGATAGCAGGGGAGTAGCAAAAGAGAAAGGGGAAATAAGATAAAGATGAAAGTGAGAAACGTGGAATTTGAAAAGGGAAGAGGGGCAAAATGGTAAAAGAGAGAGGGAAACCTTATTAAAGCAGATAGCGAAAAGGGCAAATTGTATATAAAAGAAGTTTGATTAAGGGGAAATTCAATAAAGAAGAATCTTAGAAGGGTATAAGTTACCATAAAAAGGGTAAATGTAAAAAGGATGAAGGGGATAGAAGAAGCGTAAATTTGATAGGAGAAGGGGAAATTTGATAAAGAGGAGAGGAAAGGAAGAAAATTGAGAATAATGGATTTTTGGTCAAGGGGAAATTCGATCAAGGAGAAATATTGAAGAGGGAAGGGAAAATCTGGAAAGGGGAAAGGGGAAATGGAGAAAGGGGGAAAGAGAGAAGTGAAAATTACAAGGGGGTTTCAATATATTCACAGTCAGCTGGTGTTTTTTTCTTTTTTCCTCTCTTTCTAGTATTTTACTTTCCTTAGAGGGGTAACAAACATAAAGGAAAGAAAACTCTCGAAACTTCCTTGATGGGCCACATGTCATTTTGATGCAAAAGGAAATAAATAAAGGGTGTTTCTATACGATACGTGGGAAACGTAAAAGATCATTCTTTTTGGATAGCTTCTGGCGATTTTTCTCCCTTCAGGGCTTTCGTTTTATTTCGCTCACCCCTGAATGGAAGCTGGCCAGTACCAGCTCTATTAGCAGTTTCTTAGAGCGCCTTCAAATGGTGCACCTTAGCACGCCCAGAGGGGAAAACATTCTATGGCAGAAGAGAACTTTATGGAGTGAGCAATGGCGAAGTAGGGTGGACGTTTTCGACGTTTTCGACGTCCACCCATACAGCGATCACGTCACGGCTCGCAGAATCTACCCTTATCCTTAAGAGCCCAGATTTCATTTTCCTCGTCGTTAATTAAAGCCAAATTAGGAAGATCTGTTCCTCGTTAGGTGATATCAAAATGGTTAGTTTTGGAATGAGACTGCAAGTGACTTTGTGTATTCGCCCTTATGTCTGTTTCATTCATCTTCATCAATTTGAGAATGTACAAATTATTACACACTTGAGTGCATTAATTTAAAGGCCAGGCAGCTTTGAATAGGGCTATCGGTACAAAGGTTGATCACTATCTGATGATTGACCAATAGGGTGGTCCAAAAATACATAGCAAATTTGTTTGCATGCTAGAGGCAAACGACCCCCCCCCCCATTAGATTACAAATCCAAAAACAAATTCTGTAATTATTTTTATTTTTTATTTTAACAGGTGCCCATGTAAAATGTATAGGGCAAAATCACTTTTTTTTTAGTTTTACGAATAATTTTACAGGGTTTGCAAAAAATTTGACAAATACTTGAAAACAACCCTTAAAACCAAAAATGTTAATTCTTCATGAAATAGACCTTTTGAACAATGTGTTCTCGTTTCTTTTCTGAATAAGATTATTAATATTGGTCTACTGTAATATTTTTTATCATTAGTTAATTCATTTTTAATTATTTAAACAAATGGAATTTGTTTAAATAATTTTTTTGTAAAAATTCGTTTTTATCCTCAAATATTATTACTCTTATTCTACTGAAATTTTTATTAACATTAGCTAATTAATTTTTAATTGTTTAAACAAATGAAGTTTGCATGCTAGAGGTCACGACCCCCCCCCTATTGTATTGCAAATCTAAAATCAAATTCCGTAATTATTTTTATTTTTTATTTTAACAGGTGCCCATGTAAAATGCATAAAGAAAAATCACATTTTTAGTTTTTAGAATAATTTTTCAGGGTTTGCAAAAAACTTGACAAATACCTGAAAACAACCCTTAAAACTAAAAACGTCAATTCTTCATGAAATAGAGCTTTTGAAGACTGTTCTCGTTTCTTTTCATTCACACGTATTCTTATGAATTTTGGGGCGCTGAATTCAAATTCGGTATCAAAAATCACCCATAACGTCATGGTTGAGCCATAACCTCAAAAAATGTCGAAAAATCATGCACTGAGGCAAATAAATTTCAAAATAATTCCAGTGATGCAAATTTTCACTTCAAAACCATGTCGACAACTGTGAAGGATCAACCCTTGCCTGATATCAACTTATTTAACATAACTTTACCCAACAGAACCTGACAATACCTAACCTGCATTAACAGAAATTTATTGAACTACACGTAAAGCTCTGGAAGCATATTTTCCCAGTAGCAAATGTTTGCTACATCGAATATGTCAACTCGAGCCTAACCTAGAAATTAATCTAACCTAGCCTAACCTAACCTAACCTAACCTAACCTCACAAAACATAATTAATCTGATTGTGTTGTTCCGTTGTGTTTGCGGTACCGTTTGAATCAGCTTGGGCTTAATCTGCAAAGAGGTCAAGCCTATCCTAACCTAACAAAACCTGACCTAACCTAACCGATTACACTTTCATATTTTGACATTAATAGCAGTAATTGTCTGGAGATTCGTAACCGCTTGTTGCGAGCATTATTCGCATGTGTCTGCAACCAGGACACTTCCACGTGGTGACGCTGGGCAACGGATTCACATTGGCTGAGTCTCTGGGTAAACGCGTTCATGCCGTCATGGCAGATACAGGTAAAAAGTGTATTACGATGCAGAGAAAAACCCCAGTATTGGCGTCTGATCAGGGTGGGAAAGCGGGCTCTCTGACGTCGTCATCATGCAACCGCAGCTCTTCATCAATGGATAACTTGGTTGGTGTAGAGTCTCATGCTACAAGGAAAAAAACGGCGGGCATTTCTCAATCGCATGCCTGCAAGAATAGCTCAGATTCATTCTGTTACATTTGCAGTAAATATGAAGTGAGCTGTTTGCAAAAATTAATCGACGAGGAAGTGAAAAGTCTTTACGAAAAGTGTTTTGACTGTAAATTGCTGCACCAAGAAACAAAATGGGTTCCTCGAGTCATTTGCAATTCCTGCAAACTTATGTTGTATCGTCTAAAAAATTCAAACAACTAAAAGTACCGCAAGTACTTTACACAAACCACATGGAAAAAAACCCGTTATTGCGAAAGACTGCTACTTTTTCATGAATTCCGTCAAAGGGTTCAACGCCAAAAATAAAAATAACATTTCGTACATTAATGTGTACACAGTCACAAGAGCAATTGAAATCAATAAAAATGCACGCCAAACTGATTTAAGCGCTTTAGAAGATTATGGAATGGAAGTTCAAAGTCAACGTCATGGAGACGGTAGTGAAACCAGTGATCGAACAGAAAATAGTTCTGATGATTCCGATGAAAATGACGAAAAAGATGACGAATATGGCGTGCAGAAAATGAAATTGAAGGTTCCAATATTAGTATCGCAACTAGAACTGAATGATTTTATTAGAGATCTTGGATTACTGAAAGACGGCGCTGAATTTGCGGCTTCATTTCTAAAAAGAAGAAATCTTCTAGAGCCAAAGAGAAAAGTTTCATTCTATCGCGACATGGACAAAGAATTCAGAAAGTTTTTCGTTAAAGACGAAGAGACATGTTTAGTGTACTGCACTGACGTTAACGGACTAATGAACCACTTGAAGAAAAATGTGTACAGAGACGAAGAATGGCGACTTTTCATTGATTCTTCAAAACGCAGCATTAAGGCTGTTCTACTTCATAACACGAATACTTACGCTCCTATCCCTATAGCTCACTCAACGGTCATCAAAGAAGAATATAACAATGTTAAAATGCTTCTTGAAAAAGTTAATTACACGAATCACAAATATCAAATATGTAGTGATCTCAAAATCATAACAATGATATTAGGCCAACAATCGGGTTTCACGAGAGAGCCATGCTTTATATGCCTGTGGAATAGCAGAGATCGAGCCAATCATTATCGCAAAAAAATTGGCCTTTAAGAGATTCATTCAAACCTGGTTCTCATAATATCATCAACCAAAGCCTCATTGATCCAGAAAAAATTTTACTACCATTCCTCCACATAAAGCTTGGGCTCATGAAGCAATTTGTCAAGGCGTTAGATAAAGATGGACAATGCTATAAGTATATATCCCTTAAGGGCATGCTCTTCGTAACCACGTGACCAAACTAGTCCCCGGATATGAGCATTCTTTTGGTGTTCACTGTGTCCACACGGATTGAGATATCGTGTTTAAAATTTGACAGATTAAATAAAAAGCACTAAAGAACGTTTGTATACATCAATGTGTTTATAGTTTTAAAGAAAGTTTATTTATAAATCGATGAAAAAGGATATTACCATTCGAGTTATAGCATTATACAGTTAATTTTTGGTTTGATGCATTTCGAATTTTGTGGTTCCCGTATATTGAGCACTGACACCAGTTTTGGAATAAATCGTCTAAACCTTAAAAAAAATTGATGTAAGCAATAAAATTTGCACATTCGTTGAAAATCAACAAATAAGTATCTGCATACACGTAACCTATAATTATTTTTGGAACATTTTTAGCAATTTCTAGCGGAGAGAAAAAGAAACTTTGACCGTCGGTAAAGTCGAGATCACGTGACTAAGTTCATTCATAAAATTTTTTTGTGGAGAATGAAATGATTTTCATTATTTTCGGTCCTCACTACGTCCAAACGGATTGAGATATCGTGTTCAGGATTTAGGAAGTTATACCGAAAGCACTAAG
>NC_046663.1:13143434-13159732 GCF_010883055.1 Belonocnema kinseyi | reverse complement strand
AACGCCACCTCAAGGTAGGCCTAGTGGCGCCATCTCTTGGTCAGGCCGGAAACTTATCAATCCACCCTCGTATATCAAAATGTTCATAATTACGAAGAAAGTTTTCAAGTAAAATACTACAGGAATTAGGAAATAAACTTTTAACGTCGATAAAGTAGATGCCTCGATTAAAAAAAATCGAGGAACATTTTAGAATGTCATACTCGAAAATTCGTCCAAGTCCCATCTTGAGAAATGTGCATCCTCAGAAAATAATTAAAATTTCCTAATGGTTATATATTCTTGTAGATTTTTTGTACAGGTATGAAACAATTCCAAGAATAAAAATAAAAATTTCGCCCGGGGGCGAAAGACAAGGCGAGTCCGACGCTGAGTCCGCTGGTTGGTTCACTGTCAACAATAGTTATCAGCTGATCGATTCAACGTCAAGAATTATGGAAGTTGGTTGGAGAACTCCGACGAGTAAATTTTAACACATTGCTGGTGTTGCTATGTTTCCAATTTGAAATTTATCTTTTATTTTTAGGCCCAAAAAAAATGAAAATTATTTTACACCGAAATTTCATGAACGAACTTAGTCACTTGATCTCGACTTTATCGACGTTCAAAGTTTATTTTTTTCTCCGCTAGAAATCGCTAAAAATGCCCAAAAAATAATGATAGGTTACGTGTGTGCAGATACTTATTTGTTGATTTGCAACGAAGGTGCAAATTTTATTGCTTATATTAATTTTTTCAAGGTCTAGACGATTTAGTATAAAATTGGTGTCAGCGCTCAATATGGGCGAATAAAGAAATCTAAAATGCATCAAACCAAAAATGATCGGCAAAGTGCTATAACTCGAATGGTAATATCCTATTCCATCAATTTATAAATAAACTTTCTTTAAAATTACCAATATATTGATGTATACAAACGTTCTTTAGTCCTTTTTATTTTATGTGTCAAAGTTTAAACACGATATCTCAATTCGTGTGGACGCAGTGAACACCAAAAGAAATGTTCATAACCGGGCACTAGTTTGGTCACGTGGTCACCGAAGAGCATGCCCTTAAATTCCCTAATGTTTCAGATGCTGAATTGAAAGAAGGAGTCTTTGATGGACCACAGATTCGAATATTGACAAGAGATACTAATTTCGTGAGCCACATGCCGAAAATTGAAATGGACGCTTGGGAAAGTTTTAAAGCAGTAAACGCAAATTTCCTCAGTAATAAAAAAAGTCCAGACCACGAGAATATTGTTGCAAAAATGATAAGAAACTACAAAAAGTTAGGCTGCTTGATGAATTTCAAACTTCACTTTCTAGATTCCCATCTGGATAAGTTTCCAGAAAATGTTGGTGATTTCAGCGAAGAACAAGGGGAACGTTTTCATCAAGTCTTCGAAGAAAAAAGGACACGTTATAGCAGGCGGAAAATAGACTGAAGTAGGTCTATAAATCAATTTAATTACGATAAAAAGCAAGATAAAATGTAAACACGAAAGATAGTATAAATATATCCCTTAAGTTTAAGAAAAGCAGAGAGAACAAAATTTTGAATAAAACTCTTAATCATTTGCATGTTTAAGTTACAGTAATACATTTTAATTGATACAAACATTGTCAGGTTAATTGAAATGGGGTCAATTCTACTTGTAGTTCTAAGTTTCTTCAAATGAGTAATGTGCGTCTAAATTTTTAACCACCTGTAGTACAATGAAATGAATTTTATTGTGTTACAACGGGAACACTTAAGTTGTGTTGCGCCAAGAAAAATTTCGTTAGGTTCTGTTACGTAAAATTCATTTGTAGGTTAAGATCGAGTTAACCTATTAAATATAGCACCCATTTAAGACTGAGAATCGTACGCTTACATATCTACACGTGTGGTTGAATTTCATTCGGCTAGGTTAGGTTAGGTCAGGTTTTGCTAGGTTAGGATAGGTTAAACCTCTATGTAGGTTAAGCCGAAGCTGAATGAAACGGTACCGCAAACACAACGGGACACCACAATGAGTTTAATTGTGTTACGTGAAGTTAAGTTAGGTTAGGTTAGGTTAGGTTAGGTTAGGTTAGGTTAGGTTAGGTTAGGTTAGGTTAGGTTAGGTTAGGTTAGGTTAGGTTAGGTTTTTTTAGGTTAGGATAGGCTTGACCTCTATGCAGGTTAAGCCCAAGCTGATTCAAACGGTACCGCAAACACAACGGGACAACACAATCAGTTTAGTAGTATTTCGTGAGGTTAGGTTAAGTTAGGTTAGGCTAGGTTAATTTATTTCTAGGTTAGACTCGAGTTGACCCATTCGATAGGAATACGTGTGTCTTGTTACCAGATCCGCACACTTTTTTTTGTGTGGCTGTGTTATTAATGTTGGTCTACTGGAATATTTTTTATCATTAGTTAATTAATTTATAATTATTTAAGGAAATGGAATTTGTTCAAATAATTTTTTAGTGAAAATTCGTTTTTATCCTAAAATATTATTACTTTCATTCTAGTGAAATATTGATTAACATTAGCTAATTAATTTTTAATTGTTTGAACAAATGAAATTTGTTAAAATAATTGTTTTGTGAAAATTCGTTATTTTCCTTGAAAATAATTACTATTGGTCTAGTGGAATGTATATTCACACGAGTTCATTAATTTTCGATTTTTTACACAAATGGAATTTGTTTAAATATTTTTATTTATAAAAAATTATTAATATCTCTTTAGTGGAATATTTATCTAGATTGTTTGATTCCTTTTATTTTTTTGAATTTTATTTTATAAAAATTATTACTATTGTTTTAGCGGAATATTTCACAACATTGGTTAATTAATTTTTAATTATTTAAACAAATCCCATTTGTGCAAAAAATGTTTTTTTTCTCCAAAAACACGTTGAACTGGAAGCTTATTTCCATTAAGTGTAATTAATTTATTTTCAACTAATGATAATAATAGTCAAGATTGTATATTAATTAATTATTATTCTTAATTAAATTATTTTTTATGCAATTAGAAAATATTTTAAAATAAATTAATGTCATGAACGATAAGAAAATGCCAGTTCGAAGATTAAAAAAAAAAATTTTAAACAAATTCAACTTGTTTACATTATTAAAAATGGATGAACAAATATTTATGAATATACCACTAGACTAGACCCACAGTAATAAATTTTATTTTTAAAAAACGAAACAAAATTATTTAAACAAATTGCATTTGTTCAAATTATTCAAAATTATTGAACTAATGTTAATAAATATTCCACTAGTGCCTCAGTAATAATTTGTAGGGAAAAAAACCAATTTAAAAAAAAATTATGCAAACAAATTCCATTTTTTAAACTATAAATGATTGAAACAATGTTATTAAATTTTCGACTAGACTGATACTAATAATTTTAAGAAAAAAATTTTTTCGCAAGAAAATTATTTAATCTAATTCCATTTGTTTAAATAATTGAAAATTAATTAACCAATGATAATAAATGTTCCAGTAGACAAATATTAATAATTCTAATTAAAAAAAGACCAGAATACAGTGCTAGAAAGGTCGATTTTATGAAGATTTCCCATTTTTTATTTTATGGGTATTTTTAAGGTACTCGTGGGGTGTGTTAGGATTGTCAACCCCATATTTTTGATACATGAAATTCTTCACTGGATAATGAAATCAAAAAAGTGATTTTTCCTCATGCATTTTACATGGGAAACTTTAGGTCAAAACCAGCACACGTTAAAATAAAAATGAAATTTAAAAAATCAGGGAACTTCTTTTTTTGAATTTGGAATGAAATGTGGGGCAAGGGGGGGGGGGTGTCTTTGCTCTCTAAAGAAAAAAGGCGTTTTTAAGCCACCCTATTGACCACTAGGGTACAGTCGATTGAAATCAAAAAACGAAATTTAAAATTGCTTGTGGCTAGAAATTTTTTCAAACCGATATTGGATTTCTTTTGTAGAAAAATTTAGCATTATATTTGGAACAAAATGATGTGGCCTGATTTTTTAAAACTTTTATTTAATGCAAATAGGGAAGAAAAAGTCGATTTTTTTTTATATTTGTGAAATTTTTTTTCTATGATCAGCATTGCCATACTTAATGCAAGCAGGTAGTTGAAAGCCAAAAAAATATAACATTGTTTAATAATTGTTATAAACAAATTAACTTAAAAATAGTCTTCAACTTTGAATTTTTTGTTTACGAATATTTTTTATTGATTTTATAAAAAACGTATATAAACAAATGCCCAGTGTGGACATTTAAAGGCAGAAAGAAATCGTTTTGTCTCCTGGTTTTTCTCAAATTATGTCGCTATTGATGATTGATGATGGAAAATTATCATCCGATATTTTTTACAGATTTTTTAAACAAACTGTATAAATAAATTTCCAGTGTGAATATCTGAAAATATATAAATTAGGTATAAACAATTTATTATCAATTTTAACAACTTTCTCTTAAAATAATGATAGAAAGTTGCGGTTTTTTAAAAAATTTTCAAATTTATTGTCCAATTTTCAATTAAAGTGTGGATATAGTTCATTACTTTTAACAAAAATAATTGTTTAAAACAATGTATTGTTATTCTTAATAATATTTTCATTGAATAAGGCTATAAATTGTTGTTTTTCCTGAAATTTTCTACTTTCTGTCTACTTTTTACTTAAAGTTAATTTAATATAGCGCAAATAATTGTTCAAACAAATCATTATTGTTATTTCATTCAGAGTGAGCTAATAATAATTAATCAAAGGTAACAACAAAAATTGTTTAAACAAATTATTATTGTTAATAACTATCTTCATCCATATGAATGCCAGATATTTGCCGTTTCTTTTGGAATTTTCCATTTTTTGTCCAATTTGGTCTAAACAATAATTTTTTGAACAATTTATTGTTATTGTTAATAATATTGTAATGAAATAATGCTAGAAATTCGGTTTTTTTCTGAAATTTTTAACCTTTTGTCTACTTTTTTCTCAGAGTGAGTTAATATTAAAAATTTATTATAGCAACAATAATTGATTTAACAAAATAATGACTGTTTATAGCAATCTTCTTCCTTAATAACACTAGATAGTCGCGTTTTTTGCATTTTTAACATTTCGTCAATTTTGCATTTAGAGTGACGTAATAATTAATTTTATCAAAGTAATTGTTTAGACAAATCATTATTGTTATTAACTATCTTTATCCATATTAATGCTAGATTTTTTTCGTTTCTTTTGAAATTTTAATTTTTTTAGACTTTTCACTTATTGAGGTAATAATTAATGCAAGTTAATAAAAATAGTCTGTCTCTTTAGTTATGATCAATTAATAAATAAACATATACCATTTTCTTCTTTGTTTTGTATCTTTTTAAAAGAAATCTTTGTTTAAATTAATTGATTTAAACATTGGGGAAAAAGATAAAATAATTCACTTGAAAAGTACATAAACATTTTTTTAAATTATTCTTGTTGAGATTCGATTTTTATTTTTTTATTATCTAAAAGTGAAACCAAAGTAAAAATTAAAAAAAAGCAACTTTCTTAAATTACTTTAAGCTAAGAGAATATATTTATAAGAAATTTATTATAAATTATTCAAGCAACTATTTTAATTTGCATTGTTTATTACTTTGCTGATTAAAAAGTGAGTTGAAAGAAAAAAATTTTCAAAGAAACCGAAACTATAAAGCATAACAAAAAGACTATAGTTTATAAACAACGATAATTCGTTGAAATAATTATTTTTGCGTAACATTATTATTGATTTAATCTAAGTAAGAAATATATAAATAATTGTAATATTAAAAAACCTTGCAGCTTTCTAGCACTATGTAAATAGAATATAATTAATAATAATTAATTGTTCGTAGAAATAATTTTTTCAAATTTAATTAATTATTTACTCACCTTAATTGAAAATTGGACAAAAAGTGGAAACTTTTTTTAAAAACCGCCATTTTCGCACATTTTTTTAAAAGAATATTATTAACAATAATGACAAGTTGTTAAAACAAGTATATTTGTGAAGAACAATGAGATTCACTTTTTATTTTTTCATTATCTGAAAGTGAAACCAAACTAAAAATTAAAAAAAAGCAACTTTCTTAAATTACTTTAAGCTAAGAGAATATATTTATAAGCAATTTATTATAAATTATTCAAGCAACTATTTTAATTTGCATTGTTTATTACTTTGCTGATTAAAAAGTGAGTTGAAAGAAAAAAATTTTCAAAGAAACCGAAACTAAAAAACATAACAAAAAATACGATAGTTTATAAACAATGATAATTCGTTGAAATAATTATTTTTGCGTAGCATTATTATTGATTTAATCTAAGTGAGAAGTAGATAAATAATTGTAATATTGAGAAAACCTTGCATCTTTCTAGCACTATTTAAATAGAATATTATTAATAATAATTAATTCTTTGTAGAAATAATTTTTTCAAATATAATTAATTATTTACTCACTTTAATTGAAAATTGTACAAAAAGTGGAAACTTTTTTTAAAATCCGAAATTTTCGCGCATTGTTTTAAGACAATATTATTAACAATAATGATAAGTTGTTAAAACAACTATATTTGTTATGAACAATTAGGTTTCACCCCACTATAATTGAAAATTAGACAAAAAGTTTAATATTTTTAAAAAACCGCGCCTTTCTATCTCTCTTCTAAAATAGAATGGATAAAAAAATAATAAACTGTTCAAACAATTTAATAAAACATCTTAATATCAGTATAAAGTAGTATTTAGTGCAATAAACAAAATTTTAATTACAAAATAAAAGTAAAAAAATCACAATTAGCGCAACAGGTTTGAAAACCGATTTGTTCACTTTCAGAATTTCTTAGGGCCCCATAATACAGAGTTATGGTGTTGATATTTAATAAGTCATATTCTGTGGCTATCTGTAAAGAGAAATGTGAAATTTCGATATAAATTTTGCACTACATTGAACTGCTCTTAACTACTTTTAAAATACAAGAAAAATAAGTACTACATCATTATCGTAAAAATAATGCAGAAATAATTCATTATGGGTTTGAGTGATAAGCAAATTTCTTATGATTTTATAAACAAATTAATTAACAGTAGTCTTTTTTCTGTAATTAGCAATAATAATAATTTATAACCTTTTTTTTTTGTTTCGTAAAATATTAAAGAAATTAATATGATAATTTGGAATAATTAAAAGTAAATCTTCTTTTAAAATTAATCAAATAATTTTAGCAAAAAAATACACACTTTGACAATGTTTGAAGAAATAAGCTAGACGTTTTTGTAAAATAAACTAAAAATGTCTTTCTAATGAATCCTTAATTTCCTAACCATTTAGTGAATCGCTGAAGTTTTTTAATTATTCAAACTTTTCTTATAAATAAATTACCATGTTTGTTACTTTCCATAAATATAATTATTTGTTTATAACGAATCAACTAGAATTTCCATCCTAGTGACATTATGATTATGTACTTTGAAAAGTAAAATTGGAAACTTGTTTGAAAAGTTTCCAGGGGCCAACTTTGTTCATCGAGAAAAGTTTTTGAGCGGTAATAAAATCCGGCCGCTTACTTATGAGGTAGAAGATAATATTAAATTTCAATTTAATTAAAATTGTTTAATTTCTTAGTCGTAATTTAAATTTAAATTCTTATCTTTAATTTTTTGGAATTGCCCTGTATACGTAGACTCTAGGGTTTGGTTCTAGGACTTTAATGGCGCAAGGCCATTAGGAGAATACGATTGACCCTTCCGTACAGACTACGAACAGGGGCACAAGAAGTATTGCACTCAGGTCATTCTCTTAAAATAGACCCTCCTGATCGTAAATTCATTTGTAATTAGGGTTTTCAAATTTCCCTCAATTTAAATTGTTTTAGGATTTTGTAGTTTCGGACAGAAAATTTACAAACTCACAACTCACAGCTCACAATTCAAAATCCACACCTTAAAACTCACAAATCATAACTCACAATTCGCAACTCTCAACTCACCAATCACAACTCACAAACCACAACTTACAATTTACATCTTATCACTTACAATTCGTATCTCCTAATTACGAACTCACCAATCAGAACTCACAACTCACAACATACAACTTAAACTTACGACTCACTCCTTACAACTGACAAATAACATCGCACAACTCACAAATCACAACTCAAAACTCAAAATTCGTAACTCTTTGCCAATAACTCACCAATTACAATTCGCAAATCACAACTCAAAATTCTGAACCCCTAACTCATAACTCATTAAACACAACTCACAACACAAAATTGACACCACACAACTCACAACTAACAACTCACAACTCGCATCTCACAACTGACAAATCCAATTCCACAGCTCACAACTCATACCTGACTAATCGCATCTCGAAACTCACAACTCACACCTCACAACCGACAAATTACATCCCACAACTTACAAATCACGACTCAAAACTCACAATTTGTAATTCCTTACTCATAACTCACTAATTAAAACCCAGAGATCCCAGCTCACAATTCGTAACTCATAACTTACCAAACACAACTCACAACTCAAAATTCATACCTCACAACTTACAAATCGCAACTCAAAACTTAAACTCACCTCACAACTGACAAATCGCATCCAACAACTCATAACTCACATCTGACAACTGACAAATCACATCCCACAACTTACAAGTCACAACTCAAAAGTCATAAGTCGTAACTCACAACTCACAACTCACAACTTAGAACTCGAAACTCATACCTCACAACTGACAAATCACGTCCCATAACTCACAAATCACATCCCACATCTCACAACTCACATCACACAACTCATAAATCACAACTGACAGCTCAGAATTTGTAACTCATAACTCACCAATAAAAACTCACCAATTATAACCTTCAATCACATATCACATCTAAAAACTCATATCTCACAACTCAAAATGTACACCTCACAACTCACAAATCACACCTAAAAATTCACACCCGGCAGACAAATCTCATCCCCCAGCTCACAACTTGCAAATCACAACTCACAACTGACAAATCGCATCCCACAACTCACAACTCGCATCCTACAACTCAGAAATCACGACTCACAGGTCAAAATTCGTAACTCATAACTCAGCAATCACATCCCACATCTCACATTTCACATCTAACGTCTCACAACTCACAACTTGAAAACAAAATATGTTAGTCAGTCAACACCTTTCAAAATTCTTTTTTACCTTCTAAAGTTTTATTTTGAAATGTTGAAAAGGAATCTGAACTTTAAAAAATCTTTCACTGTATTTACATTCTTGTTCAATCTTCAAATATTCTTTCGATTTCTTGAATTCACTCTATTATTTTTTTTACCTATCCTTACCAAATTGAAACATTTTTCTTTAAAATCTTCTACTCATTTGATAAATTTAAGAAAATCTTTTGATATCCTATCAAATCTTTTTTTAATTTTTTCTTGAAGTTCATTTTTCAAAAAAGAAACCTAAAAGAAGCCTCCCCATAATTCTTAAGAAAACCATTTTTTCAATCCTTCAAAAATATTTTAGCGTTCTGACATTTTAAAAATATTCAAATTTTTCGGTTTAAATTCTGCAAAATTAAAAAAATTGGATTGAAATCTTTCAGATTCCTCTTTAGAGATTTTAGAAATGTTTTGAAATCTTTTTAAATATTCCCGAAAATTAATCTTCTAAAATAAAAAATCATTTTGATTTTCTCTGGGAACATAAAGAATTTTTTTGTTTCTGTCAGGCAAATCAGAAGATTTTTTTAAAATCAAGAATGAATGAATAAGAATTTTTGGTAAATTCCAAATGAATAAAAAGAATTTGAATAAATAAAAAAATTCCACTAATTTTAGTAAAGTTAAATTGAATTGAGACTAATATAAGTGATTCCCAGAGACTTCAATGGGATTCAAAAAATTTGAATATATAAAACAAAATTGAAAAAATCGAAAAATGTCCTGCGAATTAAGTAAAATGAAAGTGGACCGAATTCAGGAAAAATTCAAATCAATTCAAGACAATTCAAAATATTTTTTTAAGCTTGAGAATAAATTAATAAGAATACATGGTGAATTTCATATGAATTTAAATGAATTTCAAAAAATTCTGAATATTTCGTTGGTTTCACCAAAATCTAAGTAAATTTCAAATATTTCAAGAATATGTAACGAAATTTTTGAAATTCAAAAAGGTATTCAGGACTTTCTGAAGTTTGTAAGAAATAAAAAATATTTGAGAAATTTTCGTAAATTTTTCCAAGTTTGAAAAAACTCAAAATCTATTTAAAACCACTCAAATTCTTAAAAATATTTTTAGTTGACTCAACATTTTCTTAAAATATCTTCAAATACGCTACATGTTCCTTGAATTCTCTCTATTATTTTTTCCCTTCGCAATCTTACCAAATTCTTCATCTTCTTCAATTTTTTTTATTCTTCATTTTTTCATTCTTCAATCTTTCTTCAAAGTCTTCTACTCGTTTTCCAAATTGGAGGAAATCTTATGATATTTTTTAAAATCTTTTTTAAATTTTCTCTTGAAGTTCCTTTTTAAAGTAGAAAATCATAAAAAACCTTTCAATAAATCTTAAGAAAATTACTTTTTAACCCTTTCAAAATGTTTAAACTTTCTAATGTTTTGAAATTATTCAAATTTTATGTTTTGAGTTCTGCAAAATTAAAAAAGTTGTCTTGAAACATTTCAGATTCTTCTTTAGAAATTTTTTTCATTTTAGCCATATAAATCAAAATAATTGGTAAGAATTCAGGATGAATTAAAAATATTTAATAGAATAAAAACATTTAATTAATTGTATTAATATTGGAGTAAATTTACAAGAATGTAAGTGGATTTGAGAGACTTTGATGGCATTCTAAGAATTTCAATAATTTAAAGAAAATTGCAAAACTCGAAAAACGTCTTTCGAAATTAAAAAAGATAAAAAAAGGTTTAATGAGTTTTCTCAAATTTGTTAGAAGAGTGTGAACTTTTCTTAAGAATCTTTGACATTTTTTCTTTTAAAACTTTCAGGAAATAGTAGAAAAAAAATTTTTGTAATTTTTTAAAATTTTCTCATAGATTTCAGAGCAATAAATTTAAACAATTTATGGACAAAAAGAGTTTGTCAATAATTTATATCAATTATTTATTATTTGAAAAGCAATTTTTATAAAAAAAATGCACTAATTAGCTAGTTTTAGGTGTGAAACTTTTTAATTAACTATAAATAACTTAATTCTAAATTTTTAAGCACATTTTGATGACAGAAAACAATTTTTTGTTGGAAACAACAATTATTTAGGCAAATTCATATCATTTTATGTATTTATAAATAAAATACTGGTTGTTTGGTTAAAAAATTATTAAATGTTATCCATTTATAGAAAAACATCACTGCTGAATAACTAGCAGTTATTTCCGTGAAAAAAGCGATATTTTATTTATAAAAACAAAAAATGACACAAATTTGTTCAAACACTTAATGTTTAAAATAATAAATTATTTACTGTCATCGAAGTGTTCTCAAAAATGCAGAAGTTAGTTATTTAAAGTTAATTGCATCCAAAAAATCAAGTTTGTACCACCAAAACTAACAAAGTAGTGCATTTGTTAATTAAGGTAGTTTGAAAAATTATTAACTTTTATTGGGTAACCAAATATTATACATAGGGTTCATTTCCAATTAATATATGATTAATTACATACGAAAAAATGTATTTCATCAGGAAAACTTTAATTATTGCATAAAAAGTACCTGATATGGATATTTGTTTATAAAAATTGCTATTCAAATAAGAAATAATTTATCAACTTTTATTAATTCAACTGAAAAAATCTTTCTGTCCATAAATTGTTCAAATTCAGTGCGAATCAAGTGATGAATCGCTGCAAATTTCCATGAAACTATTTTCATTAACTTATTTGTTTATAATAATTTAAATACATTTTTCAACATTTTCGTTGCTAATGGACATCTTTGTGGATAGTTGCTTAGACTTTTTTAGGTATTTTTTATTAAATCAAAGCATTTTTTAAAAACCGGTATGCTGCAAGAGCAAGAAAATAGATTTTAATTTTTTTATTAAATAAACAAAACAAAAATTTATAAATCGGCGATGACAGCTCGATGAGAAATTTTATCAACTTTAATTTAAAAAAAAGTTGAAATCAGATAATAATTGTCTTCTTAAAATCAACTTGTCTACAGACGTTTTTTTTTGCCCCACTATACGCTCTCCCCTATTAGTAATTTCAGAAATGTATGTTTGGATTATTTCTCTTTCTATGTGTAAGATTTAATAATTTGAATAGATTAGTTCAGAATTGTCCACAAAAAATTACAGTTTCAGAAATATTGTACTTCCCTCTATTTTTTCTATTTTATTTGCTTTCATCGTTTAAGTAGAACAAACATGCTCTAGTTAGACTACGAAAGCAAATAAAACCTCCACCCCTTACTGTCAGCTAATTACGAAACTATCGACTGATATTCAAATACCAAGGGAATGATGAAGCTATTCTTGCAAAGGTAAGGTCGATCCAATCACCCGAAACGTGTAACTTCGCAAAGGGTAGGAAAACACGAACCTGAAGTAACTTGTGGCGCCATCTCTCGAAACAACCCTTAACCCATTCACCCCTACATCCTTTTGTTTAAGCGGTACTGAAAAAAACTTTCCTAAAATCCGATGATAATCACAGTAGACATCAGCAGAGAAATCATCATCAGTTTTCCATCCCAAAGTTGTGGGGCAACTCCAAAGAGAAACGAAAGAAGTTTAAATTCAAAGGGTTTGGTCTGTCTTTCTGAATTGTTTCTATTTTCTCAAGATGTCTTTTTAATTCATTTATGCACTTTACATTGTTGGAGGGTGCAATTTGAAGTTTCGTATAGAGGGTTACTTTTTCGAAGGGATGCACCCAGAACTTGAGGAATCGATTCATCGTTATGTATGAGAGCACTCTTGTGCTGTCTCTGAAGAATAGAAAGGAAGGGGTTGGATTGAGGGAAAGGGGTGCTTTTTAAGGCACATCGACCCGTGTATAATTCAATATCGTGCCGGCTCGTGGAACTGGATGATAAACATCAAGTAGCAGAGTCGCAGGAGTCAAAGAAGCTCGCAAGCTCGCGAAAGTTCATGCTATATGGTGGAGTGAATGAAGGAGAAAAAGAGAGAAAGACAAAGAAACACAGGGTACTCAAGACAACGATTGGCTACTCCCAATGACTGACCACGCCCAATCATTGGTCACCTACAATGATTAGCCACCCCCAATGATTGGCCGCCCACAATGACTGACCACACCCAATGATTGCCCCCCCCCCGTGATTTATTACGCTCAGTCATGGGTAACTCACAATGATTAGCCACCCCCAATAATTGGCCATCCCAATGATTGGCCAACCCCAATGATTGAAAATCCCAATAATTGGCCAATCCCAATGATTGGCCATCCCAATGATTGGCCAACACCGATGATTGAAAATCCCAATAATTGGCCAATCCCAATGTTTGGCCACCCTAATTATTGACTACACTCGATCATTGGTCACGCACAATAATTAGCCACCTCCAATTATTAGTCACGCCCAATTAGTGGCCAAGATTGCAGGATAAGGCACAAACAATTTGATGGCAATCATTGTAATCGTGAATGAACCGGAAACGTAATGATTGGATTTCGTGAATTTTTATAGAATTTACGGAATTAAAGTCATTCACGGAATTAATATAAAGCCAGAAATTCACACATTTCATGAAATTAGCGGAATTCATAGAATTTACGGAATCCTCAAATTACAAGGAATTCACGAAATTCAAAGATTTCAGAAAATTTAAGGAATTTACGAAATTTATTTAATTTATGAAATTTTCAGAAAATTCAAGGAATTTACGGAATTCAAGGAATTCAAAAAATTCACGGAAATCAAGGAAATCACGGAAGTAAACGAATTTGCGGAATCCGAAGAATTCACGAACCTCAAGGAATTCATAATATTTAGGAAATTTACGAAATTAGTGGACTTCATGGCGTTTATAGAATTCGAGAATTCATGGAATTAACGGAATTCACGGAAATTCTGGAATTGACGGTACTGATGGAATACACGGAATTCACGGAAAGCACAGAGTTCATGAATTTTACGGAATTTAGGAAATACACGCAATTTATGGAAATCACGGAATTCATGAATTGCACGGAATTCAAGGAATTCACAGAATTCATACAATTCACGGAATTTAACTAATTCGTGAAATTAAAAAAATCTATCAATTCATGGAATTCATGAAATTCATGAAATTTACAATAATGAAATTAAATCAGATTAAGGAATTCATGGAATGTATGGAATATATGGTCTTCCACGAATTCCTCAAATTCCACAAAATTCCGTAATTTCCTTGAATTTCAAGTATTTCTGAAATTCCCTGAATTTCTCGAATTCCTTTAATTCCGTCGATTCCATGAATTCCGCGAATCTCCGTGAACTCCATGAATTATATGAATTCCGTAAATTCCATAAAGTAAGTGTATTCCGTGAATTTCGTAAATTCCTGGAATTGGGTGAATTTGGCGAATTCCATAAATTTCATGAATTTTGTGAATTCCATATATTCATTCAATTCCATGAATTCTTGAATTCCCTTAAATAATTTACTGAATTTCATGAGTTTCATAAATTTTGCAAATTATTTTAATGAATTATGTGAATTCCTGTAAGTCCTTCAACTACATGAATTCCGTGCATTCTATAAATTTCGTTAGTTTCTTAAATCACACAGATTCTGTAAATTTCTCGAATTCTTAAAATGCCATGAATTATACTAATTTCTTGAAATCCGCTAATTGCTAGAAATGAATAAATTCCGAAAATCCTTAAATTTCGTGAATTCCTTGGTTTCCATAAATTCTGCCAATTCCTTTAATTCATTAAGTTTTCGTGAATTTCGCGCTTTGTATTAATTCTTTGACTTCCGGGGGTTACACGAATTCCGTAAATTTCATCAATTTTGTGAATTTGGCTAAGTCCATGAATTTCGTGCATTCCGTGAATTCCATAAATTTCATGAATTCCTTTAATTGCCTAAACTTTTAAAATTGCATTACATAATTTTGTAAATTTCATTAATGCCATAAATTTTAAAAGTTTTTCTAATTAAATGAATTCGATGAATTCCGAGACTTCTAGCAATTTCGTGAGTTCCTTGAATTTTTTCCATTTTAAAACATTATTATAATTTAAAGATAAACTTAGAACGCAAATTATATTAAAAGGTTAGGGGCCGTCTATAAACTCTTTTCCAACTATTCTTGGGTAAGATTTCTTTTTTTTGTTCTTGAAAAGTCTACCAAAATATTTTTGGTTTGATTATTTTATTACAAAATTCAACTATTTTGTAAAAAGCGATATTTTTTTATAAAATGTCCACTACTTAGCTTAAGTTGAACTTTGTCAAAAATTAATTTAGTTATTTAAAAATTAATTTGTTAATGAAAAATCATACTATTGCATTTTTGTTTGAAAATTTGTCTTTTCCAGCTTAAAATTCAATTATCCGGTTGAAAATTTATATTTTGTAGTTAAAAATTCAAATACTTGGTTTAAAGCTCACGTCTTTTGTTGATAATTTATATTTTTTTGTAGAAAATTAATCTCTGTTGTTCAAAAATTACGTTTTTGTTGAATGTTAAACTCTTTTTCCGAAAATTTAATATTTTTGAAGACCCGTAATTTTATTTGAAAATTAGTCTTTTTAGATCAAAATTGAAATACAATTTTTAGCTGACTAAAAGAAAAATCTTTTATACTATTTCATCCTTTACTTCGGTAAATGCTAAAGATTTCAATAGATTTTTATGAAATTTATCAGATTTAAGAAGGTCGAAGAACGTTTCAAGGGTTTTCAGAGGATTCCCGACTTTTGAAAATATTTTAAAGGATTTTAAATAGATTTATTCAGATTTTCCAAGATTTCCGTAATAATTTTAATGGATGTTGAAGGCTCTCAGCAACGCACTTCAATACATTTTTCAGAATCAAGAAGGATTTTATAGGGCTTTAAATATTTTTTAGATTTTAAGAAAATCTTCAGATTTTAACCAATTGAGTATTTCCCAGTGTCTTGCAAATGTTATTGAGTCTAATGGAACATATATTTTTGATTAAATATTAAACAAAAAAATATCACTCAGAAATATCATGTGTCATTCTAATATTTACGCCCCACGTTTTGAACAATATTCACATTATTCTCGTTTTATTATTCTTTCAAGCCTCCTTGTTAGGGGAGGGAGAGGGAGAGGGAGAGGGAGA
>NC_046663.1:13095716-13143334 GCF_010883055.1 Belonocnema kinseyi | reverse complement strand
GGAGAGGGAGAGGGCCATCATATTGAAATAGTAAATAGAATAGAAAAAAAATGTATTGAATATGCTGGGAAGAACAAGCACGATAGTCGGGAAAGGAGAAGTTTCTGAAAACAGGTTTCTGAAATTCTGGAAAGGAGAAAGAAGAGGGCATAACAAGGAAAGGAATAAACACCAGAGGTAATGAAATTGATACGGCGAATAGGAAAATAAATGTAAAAAAAAGATGATTGGAGAAGCAGAATGTGATTGCTTGATATCCTGGTATGCACTATATTAGGCTATGGAGCAGAGATATAGGGTAGGAAAGAAAAAAATAAGAATGGAAATTTGCAATAAAGTTATAGGAGCTAAGGGAGGGATAAAAGAAGTGGACTAAGCAAAAAATGTTGTTAAGGAGGTGAAAGAAATTGAAGAAAGGATGACAAAAATACCGATGTTAAAAAAGAAAAAGAAAATTATTAAGGAATAGAGCTAGAGAAAATGGGACTGGACTCTAAGAAGATTTGGAGAAAAGGAACAAGGAAAGAAGACTAATAGAAAGATGTGGGATCTATTAGGAGAAGAAACATGACAGAAAGTGCAACATCTGCTAATAGAAAGAGGAAACAGAGCAGCATGTATGGAGAATATTTAGGAGAGGAATTTATGTAAAGAAAGCTGCTAAAAGAATCTATTAAAGATTTCAGGGAAGAAGGGATTGGGTGAAGAGTGACGAATTGTAAAAAATTAAAGAGTGAATGTGAAAATTTGAGGATTCTGGTAGAAGAGAAGTGGAAGAATATAGAGAATAGGAAAATAAAGGTCGAAAAATGATTGGAAGGAGAATGTAATTATTTGATATTTCAACATGGCCAGTATAAGGCTATGTAACAGAGATACAGTGTTGAGAAACAAGGCAAGTGATTGAGAGCAGAAAAAGAAGGTAAAGGAGTTGCGGGAGGGAAAGGTAGGGGAATTAGCAAAAAGTTTTTGAAGGATGCAGAAATAAGTAGAGAAAGGACGATAGAAATAACGAGATGCTGAAAAAACAGGAGTGATTTACTTGGGAATAAAGCTAAAGGATAGGGGACTGGACTATATGAATCATTGAGAAGAAGAGACAAGGAAGGATAACTAATAGACAGATGTAGGATAATTGAGGGATCAGAGACGTCAGCTTCTCTCAATGGGAGGAAGAAACATTGGGGCATGTATAAGGAGTACTTAGAAGAGAAATTAAATATAAAGAAAGCTGCTAAAAGAATGTTGTAAAGATTTTAGGGACGAAAAAATTGTGTGTGGATTGACGAACTAGAACAAATTAAAAAGTAAAGGTAAGCAATGGCAAGAATACGTAGAAGAGAAGTGGAAGAATATGCAGAATAGGAAAATAAAATTCAAAAGATAAATGATAATAGAGTTCGAACACGGAGAATGCGATTGTTTGATAGGTTGGTTTGGTCAGTATTAGGCTTTGGAGCGGAGGAATAGGGTTGGAGGGATAGGAAAGAGAATGGGAGCTTACAGTAAAGGTATAGGAGATAAGGGAAGGAAAGGAAGAGAAATTAGCCTAAACAAAATTAAAGGAGGTAGAAGAAAGTAGAGAAATGATGATAGAAATAACGATATGTTAAAAAGAAAGACGTGACTTATTTGTGAATAAAGCTATAGAAAAAGAAACTAGACTTTATAAATAACTGGAGAAGAGAAATGAGAAAAGACAATTAATATAAAGATTTAGGTTAATGGTGGGATCGGAAAGTGCAGCATCTGGCAATGAGAGGAAGAGACATAGGAGCATGCATAGGAAATGTTTAAGAAAAGAATTAAAGATAAAGAGTGCAAGTAGAAGAATGTGGTAAAGTTTTTAGGGAAGGGATTAAGTGAGGATTGATGAATTAGAAAAAATGAAAGTGTGTCTAAAAAATCTTAACGTTGAGGTATAAGACAAGTGAAAACAGAAGAAGATAAAGAATAATATAGGAGGATATGGTTGTAGAGAACGATAGAGCAAGAGAGGAGGGGATAGCTCTGTTTCACATCTCCTAAATACCAATTAGGGAAGGAAACTTCGCCTTTCATGTTGATTCGTGCCTCCGGAGTTATCCTGAAGTTCGCATTGTTCTTCATCTATCTCATCCTCCTTCTCTCTCTCCCTCCCTCTCCCTCTCTCTCTCTCTCTCTCTCTCTCTCTTCTTAGAGTGCAAAAGCATGACCCATCAAGTCTGGCATGAGGGTTGGCAATAATTCTAAAGCCATGTCGAGACTTTCCAAATATTGTGCCAACCGTTTAGGCAGTGTCAAGGGGTAGAATCTTCCTGGTGAAGCTCCTTCAAGTAGGATTAAAAATTGAGACGCAAGGTGGATCCCCAACTAAAGAACCAGAAACGAACTTTAGTTTCTTTTTAATTAACGTGGATTACTTTCTTCCAGCTTTTCGGGCCCTTATTTCGACTGTATTTATTTGATATTAATATTCCTACTGTTCGAAAGAGGATTTATCAAATATAAATTTCGGCACTGGAGTCCTTATCAGCAAAAGAGAATTTCTTGAAATCTTCTTCAATCTTATTATAAAGAATAATTCAGGGATTTTTCATTAGCTTGGAGTTGAGAGAATTTTAACTGAAAACATTTTGTTTTAAGAAAAAATATAAATTTAATTTAATAAAACACAAAAACTTGGTCTGAATTTACTTCGTGAAAATAGTAACTTCTTACATTTCGAGTCGGTGATTGAAGTAACATTTTTTAACAAATATATTTCTATATAAAGGGTGTCTCGAGAGTTATTTTTATTTATGTGGGGGATTGTAGAAAGAACGAAAAATGTTAGTAAAAATTTCCATAAAACGTTTGGGTTCGATGCGTATGTTGGGACTTAAAGAGCCTTCAAATTGAATGTGAGTGACCTGCTTTTGTGACAGTTGCGTTGCAAGCTAGGCTCCAGACACACTCACACTTTCACAAAAATGGTTCACCTACATAAAATTTTATGGCTCTGTAAGTCCCAACAAACGCATCGAACTTTAATCAAAGTTTAATTTGGAAATATTTCAAATGAAAAAAGCATCTCCTTCGTTAGAAGATTCAATTGTTTCGAGGAAAACACATATTTTGTTAAATTAATTTTTTTTTATTTAACACAATTTTGTAAAAAGAAAAATTGATCTTATTGAACGTAAAATTCAACTTACTGGGTGAAATCTTCAATATTTTTAAAGTCTTTCTAACTTTGTCTTCTTTAATTGAAAATTAATCTCTCTGGTTGAAAATGTATCTTTAATTATAAGAATCAAATATTTTTCTGAAATATGCGCCATATTGTTGAATCCTTTTATTAAACATTCATTTTTTTGTATGAGAAATCAAGATTTTAATTGAAACTTTATCAGTTTGGTTGAAAATTGAACTATTTTATTGAATTGGTTTGTCGATTTCTCGTTCAAATTTGATCTTTTTTTGAATAAAATTGAACTATAAGTTTGAATATTTAACTACTTGGGTTAGAGGTCAAATGGTTTATGAAAAAATGCATTATTTCCGGTTTAAAATTTAACGAATTTATTTTAAAAAATGTTGTCGAAAATTTAACTTTTTATGGGACAATTTAACTTATTAGTTTAAATTTCAGCTTTATTTAAAAATTCAACTGTTGTGTTAAAAATTTATTATAGTGTATCTATAAGAATATTGTTTTCATAGGATTTTCAGAGATGTAAATATTCATTGTTTCTTATTAAAAATTAATTTGTCTAACTAGTGGTTCGACTATTTCTGTTGACGATTTGGGCATTTAGGCTGAAAATTTATATCTTTTTTTCAAATCGCACTTTTGGCTTCAAATTTCAACAATTTGGTTGATATTTCTTAGTTTCTTAGCCGAAGAATTTTCCTCGTTTAAAAATTTAACAATTTTGTTGTACAACTTTTTTAGGTTTTAAAATCAATTTCTTTAAATGAAAATTCAACTATTTCATTTCTGCTTGAAAATTCATCATTTTGAGTATAAAATTCAACTGTTTGGTTGAAAATTAAGCTTTCAGTAAAATAAACCACTTTTTCGGTTTGAAAATTCCATTCATTGAAAATACATATTTTTTACACATTTATTATTTCTGTATTAAAAATTTATTTTATATCTGAAAATGTAACTATTATTGTTAAACATTAATAAATTTTGTTAAAAATTCATCTCTTTGGTTGAAAACTGTACTCTTTGGTTTGCAATTTCCACAATTTGACTTTTTCTTTTATTTCGTAAGTGAAGAATTTTTCTTGGTAGAGAATGTGCCCTTTTGTTTAAAGTTTATTCTTTTTAGCTAAGTTGTTGGGGGTTGAAAAAGTCAGCAAAATAGCGTGACTTTATTTTGAATAGGCCACTATAGATTTGGTACCCAAATTAATTTTTAACAAAACAGTTTAATGTTTATTAGAAAAATGATACGCTAAATAATTAAATGTTTATAATAGTAGTTCAATTTTTAACGAAAAGTTGAATTTTTAAACATTAAACATTAAAATTTTAACAAAAAGATTTGCTTTTTCAAATAAATAGTCCAATTTTAAACAAAATAATTGAATTTTAAACCAAAAATGACTTTAACAAAAGAGTGGATTTTTCATCTGAATAGCTGCATTTTAAAATTAAAAGGATGATTCTTTAACGAAGGATAGTAATTTTCTACCAAAAATAATACTTTTTAGAAATTATTGAATCGTCAAACCAAAATATTATTGTGTGTTTCAACTAAACAGTTGCATGCTTAACAATACAGTCAAATTTTTTACACAAAAAAAAAGACTGAAGCAAATAATTAAATTTGTAAGAAAATAGTTTAATCCTTAACTAAATAGTTGAATGTCTAAACATAAAAAAAGAAAACTCGAATAAAGGCAGTTGAATTTTCTAACTTATAATTTAATTTTCAATCTTGAACTAGAAATTTCTAACGAAACAATTAAATTTTCTAACAAAAAAATAACTTTAACAAAATAGTTAAATTTTTATTTAAATAACTGTATTTTCAAACTAAAAAAAGATGCATTTTTAACCAAGAAGATTAATTTTTTGCCGGATTTAAAAAAAAATAGAATTTTATCGCAAATTGTTGAATTTTTAAACAAATAGTTGATTTTTTAAACATAAAAGATAAAAATTCGAAAAAAAACAGTAGAATTTATAAACAAATAATTTTATACCAAATAACTTACATTAACAAAATAGTTACATTTTTTAACAAGTAGCTGAATTTTGAACCTAAAAAGACAAATTTTTCACAAAATAAGACTAATTTTAATTGAAATACCACTATTAATTCACAAATTAACTATTTTTGTTCTAAATCAGCTTTTTGGTAGAAAAGTTGTGTTTTAGGCATGAAATTTCAGAAATTTCGTAGAAAATTAGGTTATTTATGTTAAATTTAACTGGTTGATAACTAATTTATTTAAAAAATACAACAATTTTCTTAACAGTTTAATTATTTGGTCGATAGCTCAATAATGTGATAGAAAGTTAAACTATTTGATTGAAAACTAACTTTTTTGTTGAAAATTCATATTTTTTGGTTGAAAATTAAACTACTTTAATAAAAATTAAACTAATTAATTAAAAATTAATGTACGTATTGGAAAATTATCTTTATTTATTACTTTGTTGCTAAAAATTATTTTTTTAGCTGAAAATTCAGGAAGTTATTCCATTTTTAATTTGTAAAAAAATGCATCTGTCTAGTTAAGAATTTGTCTATTTGGGTAGAAAATCCATATTGTTTTTTAGAAATTTCTCATTTTGGCAGAGAATTCATCTATTTTCTGAAACTTTACCTTTTTTAGTAAAAAAATAAGCTAGTTGAAAATTTTTTTTTTTTAAAGAAAATTATTTTTTAACCCTAATATTTCAATATTACATTTTTAGATCAAAATTCACTCTTTTCCAAAATAATTCTTTTTTTTAACGTAAATTAAATTCTTCGTTGAAAATTATTTTTTCCGGATTAAAATTCAATTTTTTAACTTTTTAGCTTGAAAACCAAACTTTTTGTTGAAAAAGAGTTCGAGATTACAATACGCTACTGCAGTGAAATCTTAACGCATTACGCATGCGTCGAGTTAGAATCTGGATTGGTTACTTTTGACGCGCTGATTTGAAATAATCTAATATAAAAAAAGTTGTTGCCAACAAATAACACTGTTTAAATTATTTAAAATAATTCCTTGATCACAAAACAGACTTATGAAGTGAAAGGTAAAATTATTATGAGATTCTACTTCTTAGAAATAATCGATTTCAAATTTACAAGAAGGAATACCTTTTTTATCGAAACTTGAATTTAAAATAATTATTAGATTTTCATGCCCTTTGCTATTATTATTTTATTGTAAACAATTGTAGACAAAAACCAATTAAAAAATAATAATTTTACATAAGTGCTCCCAAGGTAAACAGTTCCAATCTCGACGCAACGCAGGCACGTAAAGAGGTACTAAAATCTTTCTGTCTACCCATTCCGATAGAAATATAAAATAATCCGATCAGTCCAATTACCTTCATGCATCGGAGGCCCACTACTGGCTGACGCGAGCTCAATATCGTGCTTATTCGCTATGAAAAAGTACTGACGAACATTACGACACATGTCAATTCTGGGAAGGCACAAATTAGGGTGGTTAAAATAAATATTAGACTTTTTTAAATTGAAAATTGGTGTTCTTGCGTTGAATTAAACTACTTTTTGTAAAAAATTCAACGATTCTGTAGGAAGTTTAATTTTGTGGTCGTTGTCTGTGACGAAGAAGGGCAGAGGTGGAGCAGGTCTTTCAAATAGCGTGACATTTTTTTTAATGGTCGCTATAGAAAATACGCTTGTTTGTTTAGTTGCACATTTTTGCCGAGCAAAACTGCCACTGGTGAATTTGGGGCCAAAATGCTGATCGCTGCGGTTCATTTGAAATCGCGAAACTAGCAGCGGCGTTAAATTTAGGCTATACAGAACACACCCCTTCGAAATTGAATTAAATCGTTTAACTGCCTTATGTTTGGAGGGGAGAACCCTTCCCATTTCCCAGTTCCCTACACCATTTGGGGAGCCCACAGCTTTGGTGAGATAAATGTAATCAACGCTGTAGCCTCGGCCAGCGTCTGTTTAAACCTGCATGGATAACTAAACTAGAAAACTTCATTACAATTTCAAATTTTTTTAGCCGAAACCTCTCTCTTTCACACACACACGTGAGGAGAGAAAGCATTTTAATTCGAATTTTTCTATAAAGTGTCAATTTTTTGCCCCCCCCACCCAAAAAATCCTCTTTCACGATTTTAGTTTTGTGCCCCCCCCTTCCGAACTTTGCATTCTGGAACTTATGGTAATCCAAAAAACATTACTTTAACAAAATAAATAACTTATTTTGAAACAATTGAATTTTTTACCCAACAGTGGATTATTATTAACATAAAAATTAAAATCGAAGCAAAATCAATAGAATTTTCTACCAAATAGTTTACTTTTTCATCCAAAATAACGAATTTTATAAAAAAAAAACGTTAGAATTTTCGAAAACGAAAATGGCTTTATCAAAATCGTCTGATTTTTAAACAAAATAATAGCATATTTAATAAGATAGTTGAATTTTTAACTAAATCAGCAAATTTTTGAACCAGAAAGATGAAACTAAAAAAAAGACTTGTTAAGTAAAAAAATTACTGAAACAAAAAGATTATGTTTTTAGGATAATAGCTGAATTTATAGTCGAATAACTGAAGTTTTAAACATAAAAGAACGAACTGGAAGAAAAACAAATAAAATTTTCAAACAAGTGGTAAAGTTTTCAATTTAGAAGGATTTAGAAATATTTCATAATTTTATATATAAAAGGACGAATGTTTAACAAAAAAGTTGAATTTTAAACAACAAAAAATGACATGAACAAGATTATTACATTTTGTGGAAAAAATTAAATTTTTAACCTGATATTTGATCTTTCAAACATGAAATATTAAAATTCAAACAAAAAATAAGTTATTTGCAACCAAATAGTTGAATTTTTTATAAAAAAGGACGAATTTCTAAAAAAAAGTCGAATAAAAAAATTACTTCCATAAAATAATTAAAATTTTCAGATAATAATTATATTTCTGATAGTATAATTATTTTTTCAAATGAAAAAATTCAAATTCGACTAAAAAAAATTTTCATTTTCAACCAAATAGTTGAATTTTCGATTCATAAGAATAAATGATTAATGAAAAATTTGAATTTTCTCGCAAAAAATACTTGAACATAATAATAAGATTTTTCAGCATCTAGTTGTATTTTCATACAAATAGTTAAATTTCTAATTCAGAACGATGCGTTTTTGATGAAAACGGACGAAGTTCTAAAAAAAAGTGCGATAAAAAAATTACTTCAATGAAAAGATTGAATTTTTCAGATAATACTTATATATTTAATCGAATATTTGATGTTTTAACCAAAAAATAACTACCTTAAAGAATAATTTAATTTTTTGGAAACTAGTTAAATTTTTCACAAAAATTTCCTTTTTCAAACACTACAAATTAAAATTTTAAAAAAATGCATTATGAACCAAATAGTTGAATTTCCAATTAAAAATTATAAATTTGTACTAAACAGTCAAATTTTGGAAAAATAGAAAAACTTTAACGAAATAATTTTTTTTTTGAAGCAAGTAAAGTTCTTATCAAATAGTTGATCTTTCTAAATATAAGAAATTAAAATTCCATCAACAAATGCATGCAATTTTAACAAAATAGTAGAATTTTAATTAAAAATCTGAATTTCCACACACTAAAAAAGACTTTCGCATAATAATTAAATTTTTCAGAAACTGCTTGAATTTGTAACCAAATAGTTAAATTTTTAATCACAAAGGATACATTTTCAATAAAGAAGTTCAATTAAAAAAAAAAAAACTTTCAAAAATGATTAAATTTTTCAAAAACTATTCGAATTCTTAAATAAAAAGTTGAATTTTTTATCTATAAGGACGAGTTTTGAACAAAACAGTTGAAAAAAAGTGAATTAAACAAAATGATTATATTTTTAGGATAAGAGTTTAATTTTCAAGCAAGTAGTATAATTTTCAGTTGAGAAGGATTTAGAAGAATTTCACCATTTTTTGTCCGAAAAGGCAAATTTTTAACAAAAAATTTGAATCTTTGACAACAAAAAATAACTTAAAAAACGTATTTAAATTTTTTAGAAACAAGTTGAATTTCTAAGCAAATAGTTTATCTTTCTAACGCGAAATATTAAAATATAACCCAAAAATGTTGTGTTTGCAATAAATAGTTAAAATTTGGATAAAATGGACAAGAAACTTGAAATAAAAAAATGAATTTAACAAAATAAATTAAGTTTTTTCTATAATAGTTATACTTTCAATCGAATATTTGATTCCTCAGACAAAAAATTTAAATTTGACTTAACAAATTGTTATTTTCAACCAAATAGTTAAATTTTTTATTTATGAGGATCAATTCCTAATGAAAAAGTTGAATTTCCAAACAAAAAATACTCTAATAAAATAATTAGATTTTTCAAAAACCAGTTAAAATTTTTGAAAAATAGTTGAATTTTAAAACGAATTTTCAATTCAGATGGATGAATTTTTAATTTAAAAAAAGTAGAATTCCCACCAGAGAAAAACTACCTTGAAAAAATTCAAATTTCTGGAAACTGGTTAAATTTTCCACTAATAATTTCCTCTTTTGAACACTAGAAATTATAATTAAGAAAAAATGCATTATAAACCAAATAGTTGACTTTCTGATTGAAAATTATGAATTAGTAACAAACAGTTAAGTTTTGGAAAAAAACTTTAACAAAATAATAAAATATTTTGAAAGCAATTAAAGTTCTTATCAAAGAGTTGATATTTATAAATATAAGAAATTAAAATTCAACCAAAAAATTCATGCAATTTCAACAAAATAGTAGATTTTCAATTAAAAAGCTAAATTTCCACACACTAAAACAGACTTTCACAAAATAATTAAATTTTTCAGAAACTGCTAGAATTTTTCACTTACAGGTTTAATTTTCCATCACAAAGGATAAAATTTTAATAAAACAGTTTTTTTTTTAACTTTCAAAAATAATGAAATTTTTCAGAAACTATTCGAATATTTATCCAAATAGTTAAATTCAAAAAAATATGAGTTTCACAAAATACTTGATTTTTTTGGAAAATAGTTACATTTTTAACCAAATAGTTCCTTTCATTAACATTAGAAATTTAAATAAGAAAAACATTTGCATTTTAAACAAAACAAGTGACTTTTGAATTCAAAATAATGACGAATTTTTAATAAACAGTTGAGTTTTGAAAAAAAAAATACCTTAGCAAAATAATTAAACTTTTTAGAAACAAGTAAAATTTTCATCAAATATTTGATCTTTCTAAACATGAGAAATTAAAATTCAACTAAGAAGTTTATGCCTTTTAAAGACAACAGTTAAATTGTGACAAAAAATAGTTAAATTTCTAATAAATAATTACAATTTTCACAAAAAAGGGACTAACAAAATAATTAAATCTTTCCGAATCAACTTGAATTTCGAACTAAATATTTGAATTTTTAATCGAAAATGATCAATTTTTAATAAAAAAGTTAAATTTTCACCAAAAAAACTTGAAAAAATAATTTAATGTTTTAGAAACTAGCTGATTTTGTAACCAAATATTTAAACATTTCCCCAAAAGGACGAATTTTCAACAAAATAGTTGATTAAAACAAAATATGAATTTACTAAAATATTTAATTTATTTGGAAACTAGTTAAATTTTTAACCAAAAAGTTCCTTTTTTAAATATTAAAAATTAAATTATTATAAAACAGATGCATTTCAAACTAACTAGTTGACTTTTCAATTAAAAATCATGAATTTTTATAAACAAATAAGATTTGGAAGAAAAAAATTATTTTAACAAAATAATTAAATTTTTGGAAAAAAGTAAAGCTCTTACAAAATATTTAATCTTTCGAAATATAAGAAATTAAAATGCAACCAAAAAAATTTCTGCATTTTCAAAAAAAAAACAGATTATTTTGAACCAAAAAGAGGAATTTTTGACAAAAAAGATGAATTTATAACTCAAAAATATGCACTTGCTATCAAAATAATTGAATTGTCAATTCAAAAAAGATGAGAAGTGAATTTTACTCTAAAAAACATAAATCTGACAAAAAATGAATCGAAACATTTTCAGTCAAAATTTTTATTTTAATCATTAAAAAACGAATTTTCAACGACATAGTTACATTCAAAGCAAATAAATCAATTTTTACCTAAGATAATGTTACTTTAAAAACAAAAAAGGAATTTTTAAATCAATAGTTGAATTTTTAACATAAAAGATCAGTTTTGCACTATAGAAAAATAATTTTCAACAAAACACATACATTTTTGACAAAAACTGGAATAGATACATTATCTGTTAAAAATTAATTTTAAATTAGATACGACTAATTTTTAACTAACAAATTGCACTTTTAACCAGTTAGGTTAAGAGGTCGACAAGAAAATTAATATTTCACCAAAAGAGACAGAGTTTTAAAAAAATACGGAAACGTGAAATAGTTAACTTTCTAGTTAAAAAAATTAATTAAAAAAGTTTGTATTTGAATTTAAATTAATAATTTCTGAGCGAAGAAATAATTTTTTTAACTAAAATAATAAAACTTTACCAAAAGAAATTAATTTTCTACCAAGAAAGACAAATTATTAACAAAATAATATGATTTACAATAAAAGTGTTACGTTTTCAACTGAACAGATTAATTTTCAGCCATTGAAGATTAAATTTTCATTACAAAATACACATTTTCGACAATAAATGGAATAGTTAAATATTTCTTTTAAAAAATCAATAATAATTTTTCTACAAAAAGATTAATTTTTTACAAAAAGAGAATAATCTAAAGAAAAAAAAATGAATTTTCCACTATAACTTAAATTTTTAATGAAATTTTAACAAAAATTAGTTATCAAGATGATTAATATTCTACAACGCAAGATAAAATTTTAACAACATAAAGATATTCCCAATCAAATAGCTGAATTTTCAAGTAAAGAAGATAAATGTTTAACCAAACATAAAATAGTTTAATTTTGAATTTGAAAAATAATTTTAAAGTTGGGATTAAAATAGTTCAATTTTTGAAAAATATTTTTCAACTAAAATGATAAATTATTTAACAAAAAAATTCATTTAGGATAATAAAATATTTTAGGGACGACTGAAAAATCCCTAAAAATCAAATTTTCGACACTGTAAAATTCCCAAATTAGAAAATTCCAGAATAATAAAATTCGCGAATAATAAAATTGTCAAAAAATAAAAACGCGGAATTGGAAAATTCCCGAATTTTACAATTCGAGATTAATAAAATTGCCGAAAAATAAAATTTCAAATTGGAAAATTCCTGAATAATAAAATTTTCTAATAACAAAATTTCTGAATTATAAAATTCCCGAATGGGGAAATTCCGGGAAAATAAAATTAATGGCAGTTATCAATGTTACTGCATTGGAAAATCCTCGGATTGAAAAATTCCCGTAATTAAACATTAAGAATAATTTGAAAAGGGAAGACTGAAAAATCCCAAAAAATAAAATTCCCGAATTCGAAAATTGCCGAATAATAAAATTGTAGACAAATAAAAATCTCGAAGTGGAAAATTCCCGAACAATTAAATTCTCAAATCATAAAATTACCGAGAAATTAAAATATAGAATTGGAAAATTTCTGACTATCCGAATCATAAAATTCCCGAATTGGAAAATTTCGGAATAATAAATTTCATGGCAGTTTATAATATTATCGAATTGGCAAATCCTCGAATTGAAAGATTCTCAAAATTAAACTTTAAAAATAATTTGTGAAGAGACGATTGAAAAATCCCAAAAAATAAAATTGCAAATAATGAAATTCCTCACAGGAATTTGCCGAATTATAAAATATCCGAATTCGAAAATTCCCGAAATTGAACATTAAAAATAATTTTATGCAAATAATATTTCATTTCCGTATTTGCAGTCATTAAAATATATTTATAAAAAAAATTGTAATCGGTTAATTTTGTGAATTTTCCAATTTGAATATTTTATAATTCGGCCGTTTTCTGTCGGGAATTTTATCATCCGGGATTTTTCCAATTCGATAAAATTATAAACTGTAGTAAATTTTATTGTTTGGCACTTTTTCAATTCGGGAATTTTCCAATTCTGTATTTTTATTTTTCGTCCATTTTTTTATTAGAGAATTTTAATACTCGGGAATTTTCTAGCTTGGCGTTTTAATTTTTCGGCAATTTTATTATTCGGGAATTTCAGTGTAGGAAATTCTATTTTTCGGGATTTTTTAGTCGTCCGTTGAAGAAATAATATTTGATCACTGTATTTGTAATCAATAAAATAGATTTATGAAAAATAATAATTTTTTAATTTTTAGAATTTTTCAATTGGGATATATTAAAATTCGGCAAATTTCTTTCGGGAAATTTTGAATTCAGTAATATTATGAACTGTAGTGAATTTTATTATTCGGGAATTTTCCATTTCAGGAATTGTATTATTCGATAATATTATTATTCAAGAATTTTCCTCTTACGGAACCTTACGGTGTCGGGAATTTTATTTTTCGGGATTCTTCAGTCGTCTCATATTCCCCCCAAAAAAAGAAAAATTAATCATTTTTTTATTAGGAGAAAGATCCTAAGACCATCGAACAATTGATTTGTTTATTTTTCCTTCGGAAAGGTTTTCATCTCAAAAATACATTTTTTATATTTTTTGAATGTAACAAAAATATTAAAATAACGGTGTTCGATAATTTTACACGCAGCGAGACATACACCTAACTCTCAAATTCGGTCCGCCCGTTCTCGGCCTTCCTAATACTGGTGGTCCAACGAGTTTATCAGGGGGCAGGACGAGAGACGATTGCGACTCTCGCCTCGGAAAAGCCGCAGTGCGCAAGTACTCAGTCGAGTATATTGCGCCATATTATGCATTCCAATTGGAAACAGTTCCAGCAACTGTGATTGTTTACGTTTCGATTGCCCCTAATTGTGACCAAAGCTATTTGCCGGCAACCCCCGATAATGGACTAAAAGCGAGAGCTTGGTGTATTTTTTGGGATGAGAAAAATAATCTGCTTAACTTTAAGAATTGTGAGTTAGTAAAAAAATTTGGTTGGTGTTATGGAATTCAGTAGAATTTTCTCGAGAAAATAAAGGAACTTCTCTCGAATTAATTAATTTCAATTAATTAATCAATTAGTAAATCACAAATATTTTGCTACAAAATAGTAACATATTTAACAAAATAAATTAATTTTCTACCAAAAAGATTAACTGCCTATAAAAAAATCGTATCCTATAATAACAATATAAAATAACATATAATAGTATGTTATAATAAAATAATAATTAAAAAAAAATGAATAAATTACAAATTACAAATTTTGGTGTCAATAAAAAGTGAGTTACAAAATACTTAACGGTCTTTTACTAAAAATCAGTGCTAAGAAGCTTTCTACAAGATTGACGACAAATGAGAGGTTCAACGGCTCCCTACTGTGTGGACCTATTTCTATTAATAAATCGACATATATCAAAGAGTGCCGGTTTTTTTAGTTTTTATTTATTATCCGAGAGATGTAATTACTTTATCTGGAAATTATGTGGTGGGAATCTAAAAGTAAAAGTTATGTTAAACATGGTAATTTAACGAATTTATCTTGTAATTAAATTTGATGGCTTTAAAACATAATTTCAGTGAAATTAATAATGTTGTAAGATTTAACGAGAAAGTTTAATGTAAATTTTGTTTTCCTACTCTTCCAAACCCATTATTTTTTAAATATCGATTCTTATTTCTTAATTGTAAAAAAATTCCCACTGGGATTCGAACCCAGGTGTTTCAGATTGCCGATCTAATTATCTTATATCCTAAGCTAAGGATAGATGAGACTATTTTTTTACAATCCCTTCAATTAAAAAAACAATTAATAATAATAAAAATCAATAGTCTAAAAATATTTATTTTAGACCAGTTGACCTTAGTTCGGATCCCAGCGGAGCTAAAAAGCCATTTTTTCACCACTTAGTAATAAAATAAAAATTCAAACAAAAAATTAACGAAAGTGGTTAATATTTTAAGCATTGAATTTGTGGGAATAAAAACTGTTGCTTATAGATTAATTTACAAAATGAACACTATTTATAATTTTATAAAATTTCCTAAATATTATTATTTAAATATCATACACCTTGACTTTTATTAGGAATATTCTTTCAAATAGTTGGAAATGTTTCTAAATTTACATGTTTTTTACCATCTTTGGCCTTAGGAAATAGATTTCACGAATGAAAATATAGAAATATCTCCATTAGTTAGTAAGAGACTATGCAGACTTTTGCCTTCGAAATTTTACCAAAAACTTTTAAAAATTTTAACAAACGAACTACAGATTTGGCTTTAAGATTTTCTACCAATTGGAGAAATATATATTTCTTTTATCTTTTTCCAAGATCTAATTTTTTCACTGAATATAAAGCAGATTAAAAACACTTAAAAAATAGAAACAAGAAAGGTAAAAAATGCACGCGGTTTTTTTTATTGTTGGAAAAACCGGCACATTTTTTAATAAAACTTCTTTGCACACCACCCGTAGAAGAAAATTCAAAAAATATTTTAATTAAATAATAAACATTTGATCTCTTGGACTAAAATGGAAAAGTTGAATTTTTTGTCATTAATTATGGTTGTTTAATTGACGTCAGTTATCGTACTTGACAATGGAGGAATCCCTTTTTCGAAAACAAAAAGTATCGTGCAACAAATTATTGTGCAACAAAATTGCACAAGAAGGCTTTAAAAGAATTATGTTCCTTAATTTTTCTAAAATTATCTAATATGGAAAAATTGCAAAAGTCTAAAAAATATTTCACACACTTTTAAGAAATGTTAGGAAACAATAAAAAATGTTTTGTGATCTCTTTTAAATTTTTTCTTAAAATTCGTCGCAAAGCAATCGTTCAAAACGTTATCATGAACTTTCTTTTATTCTCTTGACGGCCAGGACGCCCTGCAAAATTCAATGGAAATTCAGTTTAACGAAAAACTCCTAATAGCTAGTTCGCCACTGAAAGCGAATCGTCCAGTCGAGCGCGGTCGGGTTCGTCCTCGTGCAATGTCGGCTTTGAACGAGGCTTGTCTCTACAGCGTGTAACAGAGCCGATTCACCGACACGCGACGTTTGTCGACTCCTAACTGCCAAGTTTTTCTGTTCCCGTTTCTTACGGCCCAAGTACCGTTGTCCACTTTTTACAGCCAATATTCTATTGCTACTTTTTACAGCCGTGAAATTACATCTATTTTTTTAGGCAATTTTCTGTAGCTGCTTCTTAGTCACGAACGAGATATTTCCACTTTTTATTGTCAGCCGCTCAAATAATAAATAAACATTGAAAATTAACATTTTTTTTAATAGTGCTTCATTTTTTTAATCAAGTTCTTTTCATAATATTTTCAAAAGAAAATTTAAAACGTTCTGAACAAACAGCAAGTTCTTGACACTGATTTGAAAGAATATGGTTATAAACAATAATAAGTTTTTAAAAATAATTATGTTAGTTAAATTGCATTAATTATTACCTTACTCAAGGTGAAAAGTGGACACAAAAATTTAAATTTCAGAAAAAATTCTGCAAACTTCCAGATTTATTCAAAAAGAATATTACAAAAAATGATATTAAATTTTTCAAATATTTATTTTTCTCAAACTGTATTTAATTAATAATTATTACCTCAGCGAGTCAAAAGTGGACACAAAGTTAACATTTTCAAAATAAAACCGCAACTATCTTAGATAATTACAGAAGAAGATGGTTGTAAACAATAATAATTTGTTACAAAAATTATGTTTGCTAAATTTTATTAATTATTATTTCACTATAAGTAAAAAGAGAACAATTCGTTGAAAATTGTAGAAAAAAAGCTTTAGCTGTCTATCAGTATTATAAGACAAAATAGTCACAAATAATAATAATTTGTTAAAACAATCAACTTTGTTAAACTATATCATCCATTAACTGACGTCAAGTAAAAAGTCGTCACGAAGTTAAATATTTCAGAAAAAAACCATAACTTTTTAGCATTATTGAAAAAAATAATAATAAAAGTCATAAAACATTGTTTAAACAATCATTGTTGTTAAGGCGCATTGATTATTACGTCTTTAAATAAAGAGTGGACCAAAAGTTTAGAATTTTAGAAAAAACGCAACTATGTAACATTAATATAGGAGAATGTAATTATAAATAATTGCATATTGCTTAAGCAATTATGTTTGTTAAGCTGAATATTTAAGATAAAACGCAACTTTCTAACATTATTGAAACAGAATGTTATTAAAATTTATAATAAATTGTTTAGATTGTTTAAAACATAATTTTTGTCAATGTAAATTAATTATAACATTTTTTTTTAAATTAGATGGAAGGTAGAAATTTCAAGAAAAAACTCGAAGTTTCTAGCATTAATGCAAAATAAAATTGTTATGAATGATAATGAATTGTTTAAACAAATATTTTCATTAATTTTAATCAAATACGTCCTCGCCCTAACTTAAAAGTTAAAATTATGATAAAAATGCAGAAAAAACAGCAAATAACTAGCATTACTATAATAGAAGATTGTTATAAATAATAATAATTTGTTAAAACTCTCATGAGTGTTAAATTTATTCAATTATTACTTTATTAGAAGTAAAAAGTAGACAAAAATTCAAATATTTACGAGAAGATCCGCAAGTTCTTAGCGTTGTTCAAAGATAATATAAATAAAAAGCACAATATATTGTTCAAACAATTATTTTGATGAACTTTAATTAATTATTAGCTCACTCTAATTAAATATCTGACAAAAAGTAGAAAATATTAGAAAAAATTGAGACTTTCTTAAATTATTATAAAAGAAGATTGTTATAAACAATAATTTATTGTTTAAACAATTATTCTTTAACTATAATTAATTTTGCCTGATATTTCAATAAAATACATTATTTTTAAGTCAAATAATTGAATTTTTAAGCAAAAAGATAATTTTTCTACCGAAAAACTTTCTGGATGTATTATAAAGGAATATTGTTATAAATAATAATGAATTCTTCAAATATATATTTTTGTTAGTATAATTAATTATTGCCTCGTTCTAACTGAAAAGTGAAAAACAAGTTAAAAATTCTAAAAAAAACTGACAAAAAAACGCAACTTTCTTAATCGATTTCGATAGAAAAATGGTTAAGCACAAAAATAAATTGTTTAATTAATTTATATAAATATTTAATTATTGGCAAAAAGAAGTGTTTTATGAATTACAAACCATTTTTTATTAAAAATAATCGCAAAAAACCATAATTAGGGTGAAAAACTCGAAAAACACATTTTTTTACTCATGGGTTTTTTTGTTACCCCATAAAACATACCGAAGAAAGTGGAATTGAAAAAATAAATTTCAATTATCATTCCATGGCTAATTTAAAAGAGAAATGATAATTTTTAGCTCGACTTACCTAATATTAAAAATTTGGAATTAAATTTAGCAACACGTCTTTTTTCTTATGGGAAATACGTGCTAAAATTTAAGGAACTTATAAAACCTCTAAAAATAATTTTTCAAACAAAAAAAAACGCAATGAGGGGAAATAAGGGTTGGGAGAGTAGGGAAAGTAAGAAAGGATGAGGAAAGGGGAAGCATCTGCAGTGAAGGAAGAATTCAGGAGGGAAAGAGGAAGAAGTAACGAGAAATGATAGGCGAAAGAGTAGAATAATCATGAGGAAAGTATGAGGGGAAGTTTTACTGGAACTGAGTGTTGCGGATTTAGGCGAGGTAAGGAGAAATCAGGCGTGATAAGGTAGGAAGCGTGGGTGTAAATGAGGTAAAGAATAGTAGGAAAAGTGATAGGATTGGAGGGGATGAGGAAAGTATCTAATGTGAAAAAAGATATTAAAATAGGAAGCAGAATAAGTTGTGGGAAATAAGGGCAGAAAAAGTAGGAAAAGTTAGGGAAAATATGAAAAAATTATGGGAGGGCATGTACTATGACTAAGTGAAGGAGAATGAGGGGGAGTAAGGGGAAATAAAAAGAGAGGGTGTATAAGGAGAAAGAAAAGATAGGAGTATAGGAAAAGTGAAAAAGAATGAGGGAAGGGGAAATATCTACAGTGAAAGAAGATATTTGGAGGGAAGAGGAAGAAGTGATGAGAAATTATGGGAGAAAAAGTAGGAGAATTATATGGAAATGAGGGGAAAATGTGAAAGGAAGTTGTACTGGAACTGAGTGTTGTGGAATTAGGAGAAGCGAGGAAAAATTAGGCGAGGGGGGTTGGAAGCGTGGGTGTAAATAAGATAAAGAAGAGTAGGGAAAGTGACATGATTGGAGGGGGGGGAGAAGTATCGTAAGTTAAGGAAGATATTAGGAAGGGAAGAAGAAGTGATAAAAAATAAGGACAGAAAAAGTAGAAAAAGTTAGGAAAAATAAGAGGAAATTATGGAAGGGGATGTACTATAACTAAATGCAGAAGAATGAGGGCAAGTAACGGGGAATTAGCAAAGGGTGAGTAGGAAGTCTGAGAGGAAATAAGGGGTAAAAGAGTAGGGAAGGTGAAAATGAATAGGTGGAGAAGAAATATCTGCAATGAAGAAAGATATTCGAAAGGGAAGAAAAAGAAGCAATGGGAAATTATGGGAGAAAAAGTAGGAAAATTATAAGGAAATAAGGGGAATGTATTAGGGGAAGCTGTACTGGAACTGAGTGTTGTGGAATTAGGGAAAGTGAGGAGAAATTAGGTGAGTGGAGGTAGAAAGCATAGTTGGAAACAAGGGTAAGAAATGTGGGGAAAGTGGAAGGATTGAGGAGAGGGGAAACATCTATAATGAAGGGAGATAATTAGAGGGGAATAAGAAGAAGTAATGGGAAAATGAGTCTATTAGAAGAACCAAATCCAAGTTAAAAGTTGAATAGTTTTTTCATCAGGACAGCAGTATAGGAATGCATTGCGGTCCAGGCTACAATTTTATGGTTTAGCGCCCCGATAACGTATGAGTATCCTGAAGATACAGCGACCCGATAATAAAAATTCATGCAAAAATCAATAGCGGCACCCCGGTGAAACACACATATGTGTCAACGTACAGCTGAATGATGATAAGAGTAGCTCACGTGTCACAAGAGGGTTGAATAAAAGTATCGAAAAAATGATGAATCCTCTCCAAGCACCGATCTTATCAGCCTTCCCAGGAAAACTTTTATATAAACAAGTAACTATTCTTTAAATATGATAAATATCAACTTCAAACTTTATTTTCATACTCCCTTCTGTATTTATTTTATATACCCCTAAGTATTTCCGTTTATTGTTTTTGCGCTTAGCAAAGAAAAAAGCTACTTCTGTAACACATTCCCCTCTTTTCATTTAAATCTCTGCTACTGCTTTTCCAATTTCATTCCCAACTATTTCTACTGCAACTTCTTACCTAACTTCTTCTTCTGTAATCTCTCCTCTCCAAATTCTTCTTCCTCAAGATCTTTTTCTCAGCTTTTCCTTCTCCATCTTCTTGTGCCATACATCTTCTGCCCCAACTTTTTCTCCAACATCTTCTTCCTGAACATACTTTCCCTCAATTTTTTCCGCCCCTCCTTCTTTCCTAACTTTTTCTTCAACTTCTTCTTCTACTTTCCCGCCTTCTCACTTTCCCAGCTGACAGTCCTCCACTTATACTTCTCTTTAACAGGTGTCACATCTCCACACCTTCTTAACCTTATTTCCAATCATTTTCTCTAATTCCTCTCATCTGCTCTACTTCCCCACCCTTTATCTGCCCTCACTTTTTCTACTCCCCAACCTTCACTTAATCTACTTACCCTACCTTATTTCCTTATTTCGCCTACTTCTACTCCAATAATTTTCTCTACTTCACGCACTTCTGCTCCTTTAACTTCTCTCACACACCCGGCCCTCATTTTTCATGAATCCATCTACTGGACCATCCCTCATTTCCTATCACTTTCTCGTTATCCCCTTTCCTTATGTTCCTTCACTTCGAATACTTCCTCTCCCTTCATTCCCTTTTACTTTCCCTACTCTTCGATCCCCTGCTTCTACTCATTTTTTCTACCTCCACTCTTCTAACTTTCCCTTACTTCTCCTCATTCTCTAACACATAGTACTAGTACATCCCCTATCATAATCTTCTCTTGTTTTCCCTAATTTTGTATACTTCCCCCCCCCCCCCCCCCCCCCCCCCCTCATTTCCCGTCATTTTTTCTTCTTTCCTCCT
Organism: Belonocnema kinseyi; assembly: GCF_010883055.1. Classification (NCBI taxonomy): domain Eukaryota; kingdom Metazoa; phylum Arthropoda; class Insecta; order Hymenoptera; family Cynipidae; genus Belonocnema; species Belonocnema kinseyi. The sequence continues at coordinate 13,121,981 of NC_046663.1, read as the reverse complement.
AATATCTTCTTTCCCTTTAGATACTTTTCCAATTATCATTATTCACACTTTCCCTACTTTTCTTCCCCTTATTAACACTCACACTTTTTATCTCCCCTTGCCTAATTTCTCCTCATTCACCATAAATTCCCAACACTCAGTTCCAGTACAACTTCCCCTGATACTGACTTCTTATTTTCCCTTAATTCTTATACATTTTCTCACTTTCTATCACATCACTTCTTCTTCTTTCTCTCCTAATATCTACCTTCACTGCAAACACTTCTCCTAGTCTGATTCTTCCTCACTTTCCCTACTCTCCTCACCCTTATTTCCCATCAGGCTTTCTACCTCCAATATTATAATTTCCCCTTACTTCCCCTCATTCTCCCTCATGCAGAAAAGTACATTCATCCCATAATTGACTTTCATTTTCACTCAATTTCCATACTTCTTCTTCCCGTATTTTTCCTCACTCTCTCTCCCTCTCTTTCTCTCTCTACAACCCTTACCTCATTTCCCCTAACATTCCCTTCTCATACGAACTATATTAACCTTTCTGAAATTTCCTTCTATTCTATCGTGATCTTGAGGTCATGCTTAAAAATTTAATATAATTAATGAACCATGTCAATTTAAGGTTATCTAAAGTTATTTTGAAATAACCAAATAATGTGAATATCTATGATTTTCCTACTCAAAACTAATTTGACTAAAACTTGATAAATTATGTGTTTTCGGATAAGAAGGTTATTAAATTTTTGTTGTTCCTTCAAAATATATTTTTACATGAGAATAACGAAGGAATGAAGCAAATATTAATTTTCAAAGTAAAACATTAACTTGACCTCAAATTGTTAAAAAATTATTATGCTTTTTTGGACGTAATAACATTTTTAATAAAAAATTTAATTACCGCATTAAAACATTGACACGGTCCAAAATTGTTCAACGGTATAAATTATATTATCTTAAACAGTAAAAAAATTACAAAATACAATTTTACAATAAAGAAGAGAATAATTAAATTTTCGGTTAAAACATTTATTTTTCACAAAAAAAAACAATTTCTAACAAAATAGCTGAATCCTTAACGAAAACACTATTTTTCGATTTTCAAGAAATTATGTGACGTTTTAAACAAATAGTGCAATTTTTAGGAAGAATAATAATTTTCTCTCGAAAAGCATGAATTTTCAACAAAATACATAAATTTTCAACTAAATGGTTGAATTTTTAATTAAGATAATTAATTTTCTAACAAACAAAAAAAGTGAAATAAAAATCATACATTTTAAACTGAATAATTGAATTGTCAAGTAAGATGATTACTTTTTTTATAACAAAAAAAAGGAATATTTGATAAACTATACACATTTTCTAACAAATAATTAAATCTTTAATCAAGAATTATAATTTTTATCAAAAAACATTATCTTTTAATAAAATACATTATTCTTTGACCAAATATTTGAATTTTTAAGGAAGAAGGTACTACTACTTTTAACAAAGAATTTGAATAATCAAATAAAAAAATTGTTTTGAAACAAAAAATGGAAAAATTACATTTTCATAAAAAAATTTTATTTTCAACTAAAAAAAATTCCATTTTTAACAATGTAGTTAAATATTCTATTAAAATATTCCAATTTTTAGCCCAAAAACATGAATTTTTAACATAGTGCTTTGTACTTGAATTTGAAAAACACCCGAAAATGTCAGATAGCTAGTTCAGGAATTTCTGGGGACTGACAAAGTTTTTAAAGGCAACATTTCGCCAGAAATTGCTGAATAAGCTGCAATGAATGATTACGTGAGTTATCATAGTTAGGTATACAGTCGTCACTTTTCCACAAATTAAGTCGTATCGTTCTTTTAGCGATCCTATCACTTTCGGAACCACTCCTTAAAGTCACCTTTCAAAATAACTAGCAGATGCCTCGTCGCATTCTATTTTTTTTCTTTACGCCTTGAAATCCTGTCCATTTAAAGGATAATTAATTTGGAAAACCGACGAAAATTACAGGGATCTAAGCCTGGACTGTATAAGGACTGCCAAAGTTGTGTGTGTCCGTCTTTCACCAGAAATTGCTGAATACGCTGCGATAAATGATCAGGTGTGTTATTAGAGTACAGAATAACACAGTCGTCCCTTTCTTTTTTATTTCCCTGAAGTCGTTTTCCATTTAAAGGATACCTAAATTACTGTACTGGAACTACCAAAGTTGTGTGAGGCCGCGTTTCTCCAGAAATTTCTGAAAAAGCTGCAACGAATAAACAGGTGCTCGGAGGCTCATCAGCACTTTCCGAATCATAATTATGAATCTAAAAATCATTTTTTTTAATTCGCCAATTTTCAAGCGTCAAACATTTCAAAATATTTTAAATGAAAATCTAAAAGAGTTTCAACTTTTCTGACTTCCTGTGGAAATCTTTTCCATATTTTATTTTGTTAATCGGAATATCATTAAAATTTAAAAGAGACTGGGTTTGCTTTTCCTTGAAAACCTGTACTAAATTCTCGCTTTGTCTAGCTTCCTTCTTTATTTTCTCTTTATTTCAGTTTTCTTTTTATACTTTTATCCTTGCCACATTGGCAAACCAGAAAGGTTCCCCCAAGCAGAGGTACTTTCTTTAATGGACATTCTTAATAATATATCAATCTCGCTTTATACCTAGCGCTAGCTTGAGCGCTCACGGGGCCGCGATATTAGATTTTATTGAATTTCTAAACCACTAACGTCAAAATTCAAGCTAATGATTTCCTGTGGTGGGGCTATAAAATAATATTGAAAAAGGGAGTCTGAGAGACTGAAACAAGGGGATGAAACAGGGGTAGGCAGTCTTAATTTATATTTACGAGCATTATTAAATGAGCGCTACCCGCGCGTGTACTTTTTCAATTTGAGTGAAAAAATTATTTTTAATCGAAAATACAAATTTTAAACAAATTTTTATTTTTCAGTTTTATTTTTTATTCAAGATACAAAAAAGTTTATTTATAACCAAATTTTTGAATATTCAAAAAAGAAGAATTATTAACGAAAAATCTACTACAAAGTTGATATTTATTTAAGTCGAAAATATTACTTTTCAACAAAAAGTTAATTTTCAACCAAATATTAAAATTTTCAACGTAATAAATATACTTTAAAATAAGAAGATTAGCTTTATACAAAAAGAAGAATTTAAAAAAAAAATAGTTACATTGTGAACCAAAGAGATTTACTTTTGAATAAGATTATGAAACGTCAAAAAAATATGAATTCCTAAAGAAAGATATAATAGCTGATATTTCAATCAAAACATATTTGATTTTTAATCAAAAAAATTGAATGTTTGACCAAGTTTCTTAACAAAAAAGTGGTTAACTCCTAACTAGAAATATATTTATTTGATGTTTCAATCAAAAAAGATTTAATTTTTTTCAAAAACAGTTAAATTTATCCGAAAAGACTAATTTAAAAAAAAATAGACGAAATATTAATGATATAGTTATATTTCCAACCAGAGATCAATTTTTAAATAACAATAATAAATCAGCAAACGAAAAAACTAATTTTTAATAATAGTGGAAATTTTAATTCGATAGTTTAATTTTTAAACAACTGTATAATTTTTTGGAAAAGAAAATTAATTTACTACAAATCTGGATGAATTTTTAACGAAAAAGTTAAAATTTCAATCAAAAATATGACTTCAGAACTAAAATAATAAATATTATAATTTTAAAAAAAATCATTTTTAACAGCATTTTTGCTTGAACCTAGTGATTTAATTTTCAACTAAAAAAGATAAATTCTAAACGAAAAATCTAACGGATAATATTGCAATTGAAAAAAGAATTTTTTAAATCAAAAACAGCAGAATTGATCTGAAAAGACGAATTTTCAACAAAATAGATGCATGCGAAATCCAAATAAATAAATTTTCAATCAAAAAGCTAAATTTTTAACATATCCAAACGAAAAGTTGATTTTTAACAAAGCAGTTGAATTTTTAATAAAAGTAAATAAAATTTCAAGCAATAAAAAAGAATTTTCAAACATATATAAAACATTTAAACAAAATCTTTGAATTTTTAAGCAAAACAGAATTTGTGGTCAACATCGAAAAAAATACAATCAAACTACAATTTGGGGAAAAAAAATTTTAATCTAAAATAAAAATTTCGAATAACTGAAAAAATTAGAATTTTTTTTTAAGATTTCGCATATGACGGAAAAGTATTATTATCAAAGACGATTTTATAAAATATTAGGGAAAATTTGATTTAGTTTCAAAGGAATTTAGGACTTGTTGAAGTGTCAAAGAAATTCAAAAATTTGGTTTATCGAAATGAACAAATAAAATTTCAAAAATAAAAAAAATCACTTCGAAAGTTTTCAGATTTCTTACCATAATTTTTATTAATATTTACAATCATTTTTTGAAACAAATTTTTTTTTGAATTTTTTGAATATCTAAATTTTGCTCTAAAGTTGCTAAAATTTTAGAGTTATCCTGGTAACTTTTTATATATTTTAAATATATCCTGAACTTACTTAATATTTTTATAGTTGAATCTTATAGAAACCGCAAAAATTAATTTTTAACTAAAAAAAATATCTTTTTACCAGAAATGTCGAATTTTCAATTAAATAGTTAGAATTTTATCTAAAATTATGACTCAATAAATAAAATACTGTCTTTTTAACCAAGTTTTTTTTAAAGGCTAATTTCTAACTAAAAATATAATTATTGATATTGTAATAAAAAAAAGATTGTAGTTTTGATGAAAAACATCGAAATTCATCCAAAAACGTGAATTAAAAAAAGCAATAAACGAAATAGTTGATAATTTTTGATTAATAAAGACAAATTGTCAACGAAATATTCACAATAGCAACCAAAAATATGACTGCATAACTAAAATAATAAATTTTCAAATAAAATAAATCATTTTTTAACAGAAGTTTAACAATTAACCAAGTAATTTAATTTGCAACTCAACCAGATAAATTCTAAACGAAAAATGTAATAGATAATATTTTAATTTAAAAATGTTTCTTTTTTGATAAAAAATAGTAGAGTTCGTTCAAAAATACGAATTTCGAACAAAATAGATGAACTCTCAATAAAAATAAATTAACTTTTAATCAAAAAGCTAAATTGTCACGAGAGAAGATTAACTTTAGCAAAAAACAAAATTATGAAGAAGATAATTACATTCTCAACCAGATTTTAATTTTCGATTAAAATAAATATGGAAATTATAAAAAATAAACAAAAATGTAATAGTTTATATTTCAAATGAAAAATATTTAAATTTTAAGTAAAAAACAGTTAAAATGATCAGGAAAATATTATTATTGAAAAAATATATCTAAATGAAAGATTCATTTTTTACAAAGCAGTTTCACTTTTAATCAAAATTGATGATACTTGAATAAAAAAAGCATAATTTTCAAATTGAAGAGACGAAATTTAAACAAAAGCTTTGAATTTTGAATAAAAACAGAAGTTTTGGCCGAAAGCGAGAAAAAATTCAAACTAATTACGATTTCTTAAAAATAATCATTTTTTATTCAGAATAAAAATTACAAATAATAATTTATGTTTTAAGTTCAGTTGTTTATTTGTTTTAAGTTTACATAAATACAATTTTCCTACATGTCTTGAGAAAGTTCGAAAAGATTTTTGGCGATTTCAAATATTTTGGAAACGTATGAATATTGAGCAGAATTTTATAAAATATTTGAAATTTTTTTTTAATTTTAAAACATATTTACGACTTGCACAAGTTTGGAGGAAATTTATAAATTTTTTATTCTGAGATTCTTAAAAAATCTTTTAAAATGGAAAAAATGTCTTAAAGCTTTCAAATATTTTATCGACATTTTTAGAAATCTTTATCATTTTGTCTATGAAAAAATTTTCAAAAAACACGAACCTTTTGAAATGTCTTTAGTAATCTTAAAAAACTTGTCATTCTCTTAAAACAATTTAAAAAATGTTAAAAAGTTCATACTTGTTTTGAAAATCATAAAAATTCTAAATTTAACTTTAAATTTTCTAAAAAACAAAGTTATTTTTGTCTTTTTTTCAAATGTTTAAAAAATCTCCTAAACTTACCCAAATTTCATATGAAATTTTGTGATGTTGAAGAATTAAATAATTATTCTTTGAAATTTACCACCTTATTTCCTGAAATTTCACTAAGTAATTTGAAATGTTTTTAAAACTTGATGAATATTGTCTTGAAATTCATTCTTTAAAATAAAGAATTACTCAACTTTTTCCAGAAATCTTGAAAAATAAATTAATGTTCTGGATAAATTTTTATTATCTTGAAACCTTCATAAATTTTTAAAAAGCTTCTTTTTTCAAAATCTTGAAAAGCGTATATTTGTTTTTTGATTTTTTGAAATGTTCTGAAGAATTTAATTATTTTAAAACTTTTGAAACTTAAAATATCTTTTCAAATTATTGAATATTTTTCTATATATTTTTTTAAAATTCTGGACTTTTTTGACACATTTTGACAACTTCAGAACCTAAATGTATTCTTTTAAAATGAAACCTATATTTTTAATTTTCTTAGAAATCTTATAATTCATGCCAGTAACTTCTCCGTAAATATAATTATTATCTAACAAGTCGAAGCCCATGAGAAAACCAAAATATTCCTAAATTTCAATTGTTTCAACTAAAAAACAGGAGACGTTTATCATAAATCAGATTTCTAACAATAGAGGTTTCGTTTCAAAAATGTAAAATATTTAAATCCCATAAAAAAATAATAATCAGTAGCAGTGAATCTTCATAAAAGATGCACCCTAAAAGTGGGAAACGGTTTTACGATGAATTTAAAACGAGGAAAACTTTCCCGAATTATCATTTCAAATAGTTGACGATTAAATTACGTACTTTCTCGCGAATAATAAAGTTTGTTTTCTGAAACGCGAAATTATTCCTCCAAATAAAAATGCTGAATTTCATTTACATTAGAAGTGAGGTAGTACTTTTCATTTTTATTTTCTAATAAAAAATTAGTCAAAGTAGACGTTACGCGTATACAAAAAAAGTTTCCTAGTCCATTAAGACGCTAATTAAGTCTTTCCAAATTTCCACTCTTATACTGTCCCTTCCCTCACTTCATCTTTTGCTCCGCCCATTCTCCAACCACTTTCTTTTCTACTCCCCCCTCTCCACCCTTAATCAGCATCCTTTCCCCTACTTCTTTTTTTCTAGATCTCACTCTCCCTCTCCTACTCAGCCTTAGACCTAAGCATTTCCCCTAATTCCCCTGAAAAACTCTTTTACACACTCTCTCTCTCCTCTCATTTCCTCTCTCTTCTACTAAACGATCTATTCTTAGTTCCCCTTATTTCCTCTACTTTTCCTACTTTTTCTCCCCCCCCCCCCTTATTTGCCACACTTCGAACTCCTTTACCTTTATTTCCTCCTAAAAAATTAGTCAATGTAGGCATCACGCGTATACAAAAAAAGGGTTTGTAATCCATTGAGACGTTAATTAAGTCGTTCAAAACTTCCACTCATATACTGTACCTTCCCTCGCTCCATCTTTTGCTCCGCCCATGCTCCAACCACATTATTTTATCTTCCCCCCCCCCTCTCTAAGCTTGATGAGCTAACACTTCCTTTCCCCTACTTCTATTTTTCCAGCTCTCACTCTCCCTCTCCTACTCAGCCTTAGTCCCAAGCATTACCCCTAATTCCCCTGACAAACACTTTTACACACTTTTTCTCCTCTCATTTCCGCTCTCATTTACTACAGGATCTAGTCTTAGTTCCCCTTATTTCCCCTACTTTGCCTACTTCTTCTCTCACTTCCCACACTTCCAACCCCTTTCCCTATATTTCCTACTAAAAAATTAGTCAAAGTAGGCATCCCGCGTATACAAAAAAAAAAGGTTTCGTAGTCCATTAAAACGTTAATTAAGTCGTTCGAAACTTCCACTTCTATACTGTCCCTTCCCTCACTCCATCTTTTGCTCCTCCCATTCTCCAACCACTTTCTTTTCTACTCCCCCCTCTCCATGCTTGATCAGCTAACACTTCCTTTCCCTTACTTCTCTTTTCTAGATCTCACTCTCACTCTCCCTCTCCTACTCAGCCTTAATCCTAAGCATTTCCCCTAATTCCCCTGAGAAACAGTTTTACACACTTTCTCTCTTCTCATTTCCTCTCTCTTCTACTAAAGGATCTAGTCTTAGTTACCCTTCTTTCCCCTACTTTCCCTACTTCTTCTTTTATTTCCCAAACATTTTCCAGACTTCCAATCACTCTCTGTCACTACCTTCAATTCCCTTTTTCCTTATCTCTCCTACTTCTTTTCTACTTTCCATTAACTTATATATCCTTGACTTCCATTTCCTACCTTATTTGTCTTCCTTCACCTTTTTTACTTTTTCTACTTCCCCTACTCTTATTTCTCATCACTGCAAATACTTCATAAAACCTTACTTCCGCTACAACCTTTCCTTCATTTTTCATAATTTAACTTTTTTATTTTAAAATACATTAACCTTATGAATTTTCATTTCAAAATATTGTACAATTAGGCTGATCTAGTGTACATATTAATGTCAGAATTACGTTCATTCACAAAAATAGTTGAAAAGTTAAGAATAACTATTATTGTGAATAGTGTTTGTAACAAAATATTTTAATTTTGACTGTTTTCGCTGTACTTGATTTTCAAAAATTTCAAATTTATTTATCTAATTTGGTTAGGACAATATAAATGATTATATTACATCAAATATTATCAAACCTATATTAATTTTAGAAAAATTTTGCAGCAATTCATGTATTTTCTTGAAAATTTGTCTTTTTAATTAAAAATTAATTTCCTTGAAAATTCTTTTTTTTCGTGAAAAATCACTCTTTGGTTGAAATTTTTTTTAAATTGAAAATTAAATTTTCTACTGCAAATTTAGATATCCTATAATTTAGAAATTTTCTCTTTCTTACATGAAAGTTCCTTCTCTTTTGGGGTGATAATTTACTTTTTCCATAGAAAATTCCTCTTTTTAGGATCCGTATAAATGTCAACCCCCCCCCCTCTGTCATTTAATAATTCCGTTAGATGATGGAGAGGGGTGAAATCTCACTGTTTTTTAATAATCAATAAAGTAGTTCAAATTTTAAATAATAGTTGAATTTTCAACAAATAAAGATAAGTTCTCAACGAAAAATGTATATAAGTTGATATTTTAAGCAAGAAAAATTTGTTTATTTAAAATAAAAGCAGCTGAATAGAATAAAAAAGAACCAATTTTTAATTTAAAAAAAGTTAAACCCTCACTCCGAGCAGGTGTCAAAATCTTTTTTAATAATCTTAAAAATTACACATTTTGTTAAACAATTTTTGAAATCATTTCAAATTTTCAATTATTTTTGAATCTCATCAAAACTTGGAAATATCTTTTAACCTGATCGAATTTTTGTCTAAAGTAATAATTATTCAATTTTCATTTGTTCTTTTAAATTGTTTTGTTTTAAACTATTTTTAAGTATTTTGTGAAAAAAATAAGTTTTAAAACAAAAATATAATTTAAAAATTACCCAGAAATCTTAAGAAATGTTTTTCCTTAACTTCAAGCTTTAAAAAATCCTTCATTCTTAATCAATCCTGCAAAATAAAAATAAAACCTTAAATTGTTTCTGATTTTTGTTTAAAATTTTGGAAATCTTTCGAAATCTTTTCAAATTTTCGGACAAAATTAATTTTGTAAGATAAAAAACCATTTTTAATTTTCATAGGAATCTTAATGAATATTTCGCATATAACTTTATTTTTAATTATTTGGAATCTTCTCAACATTTGAATGCAACATTTTTTAAAATGTCCGAAAATCTTCCAGATTATTTTTTCTTTTCAATTTTGGAAATCTGTTTAAATCTTTAACAAAATACTTTTAGGACTAATGACGGGGCTTATACAAAATATTACAATTTTTTACTTGGAAAAAAGACTTTACAATAAAAATGTAAATTTTCAGTTCAAGAGAATAGTTTAATTTTTCCCCAACTAGTTGAAAATAAATATTTATGTGAAGTATTCATCAAGAAGGATAATCTTCTACCAAGTGCAAGCATAAATAATATAGTTAAGTTTTTACCTTGAAAATAAATTTTTCAAAAAAACGACTTTTCAACTAAAAATATTTAAATTTGCAACCAAATAAATTTTTAACTACAAAATTGAATTTGTATCTAAGATAATTAAATTTCAACCAAAACACAACGACTTTTCTAAAAATTAGTTACATTTTTTTCGGGAAAAATTAATTTTCTACTAAGAAAATTAATTTTAAACTAAGAAAATTAATTTTCAACCAAGGTTAATTTTTCTGCTAAAAAAGATTAATAAATTTTTAGATAAAATAAATCAATTTGAAAATTTAAAAAAAAACGAATTTTTAACAAAATAGTATTCAAGTATATTTTATAGATTCACTTATTTTTTTAAACTTATGCTTCAATGTTAAAAAAAAACAAACTAATTTTTTTAGGATAGAAATTCGACAATTTGTTTTTAATTTGTCTGTTTAATTTAAAAATTCATCTAGTTTCGCAGAAATCGCATTTTTCTTGGTTAAAAATTCAACTTTATTTGTGTAATATTTTTCTTTTTGGTACGAAAATTAATTTTTTTTAAAATGGAAACTTCATATTTTTTGGGTTAAGAAGGCATTTTTTTATTCAAGTTGATCAGTTTTGGTGAAAACTTACGCAATCTTATTCAAAATTTGTGCTTTTTTTATTTGAAAATTAATTTTCTTAGTTCAAAATTAATTTCTTCCGAGAAAAATGTAACTATTTTGCAGAAAATCCGTTGTTTTTGGTTGAAAATTCGTTTTGTTTCAAAAATTGATTTTTAAAATAAAAATTTAATTATTTTATTTATGGTTGCACATTTTTTTTAGTTGGAAAATCCATTATTTGGTTAAATTCGTGTATTGAAAAGTGTTGGTTTTTGGTAGAAGATTATTCTTCTTGGTGGAAACTTCACATAAATATTTATTACCAACTATTTGGTTAAAAATTAAACTATTTTCTTTAATTGACAATTAAAATTTTTTGAAAAGGAATAGTCGAATCATTTTAAATGATATTCAGAAGTTTTGAGAGAATTAAAAAAAAATAATCTGAAAGGTCAAAAGATTCCAAATAATTAAAAATAAAATTATATACGAAAAGTTCAGTAAGATTCGTATAATAATTTAAAATGGTTTTTTATCTTATAAAATTAATTTTAAGATAATATTTAAGAAGATTTCCAAAATTTTGAACGAAAATGGGAAACATTTAAGGTATTTTTTTACCTTGCAGGATTGACTAAGGATTTCTTGAAGAATTCAAATAAATTTAAGAGATATTTAGAAAAAAAAATATTAAAAATAATTTAACAATTGAAAGAATTCCAACAAAATTTTAACGAAAATGTAGATTATTAAAGACTTTAAAACAACATTTTAAAGCTATTTAAGGATTTTTAAAGTTTGAAGATAATGAAAAAATTTTCTTAAGGTTTTCGGAAAAATTTACAAGGATTGATTTTTACTAAATGCTTTTAAAAATGTTGAAAAATTTTTAAATCAAAGTGAAATAGTTAAATTTTTAGTTGAAAAAATTAACTTAATTAAAAAATTTAATTAATAATTTGAAGAATTTAATTTTATACAATAAGATATAACTTTCCACAACTTTGATGAAAATTTTTGGTATAATTTTTAAATCAAAATTATGAATTTTCAGTCAAATACTTGAATTTTTGTCAAAAAATGACATAATTTAAACCAAAAATAGAATAGTTGAATTTTCCGTTAAAAATTCAATTCTAAAAAAAATCGGATTTTCAGAAAAAACTCATTTTCTACCAAAAAGTTGATTTTCTAACAACATAGAAAATCAACTTTTTGGTAGAAAATGAGTTTTTTCTGAAAATCCGATTTTTTTGACAATTGAATTTTTAACGGAAAATTCAACTATTCTATTCAATCCAAATTCTAGAATTTTTAACTAGAAAAGGTCAATATTTCAAACGAAATAATACATTTTTAAAAAGAGGAATTTTTATAGAAATGATCAATATTAAAAATATATAATTAATTTGTAACAAAAGAGTTCAGATTTTAACCACAAGTGGTTGCCTTTTAAAGAAGAAAGGTAAATTCTTAACGAGAAATTTAAAAAATATATATATTATAATTGTAGAATTTCTTTCCCGTACAAACCGCCACCTTGATTATAAATAAATTAAATATATTTTTAGAGAGCCGTATCATGATGAATTAAAAAAGGTATATTATAAGGCTATTTAAATGTTTACTCATTATTCTTGCGTTTATTATTAGTTAATTTATATTATAAATTAATGTTAGAAATTTGCAACAATTACAATTGTTTATAAAATTAATTAATTACCTTAGCATAATAAACAATAGAAAAATATATATACAATTCAAACTGTTTTCAAAATACTACTTTCCTTGTCTTTATATTCAATTTCCCTAATATTAAATTACGTTTTTTCTTGAACTTGTTTGAATTACTAATTGCAGCTTCATTGCACAACTAATTGCTAATTACATTCTTTGGATCGCGGAATAAACTTAGATAAAAAACATTTTCAAACCCAGTAACGCTTTAGAAAAAGATCTTGGATTTTGAAATTATTATCCAGCCGACTATTCGGTGGATTCTGCCTTCTCTGTCGAGCGTAGGCTCGTCTTATACCCCCGTTAGAGTGGGAGAAGCGCCAGTATTTAAATAGCGCATGCGCTCTTTTGCCACTGGTCTTTGCGGGACCTAGGTGGGGATCGCTCGACGCGTTCCGTGGTGTCTGCCTCTGAGCCAAACGCGAGAATACTGATAAGTTCGTAACTTCAATCTGAAGCAGTCGCATCTCTTACGAAATAAACAAATCTGCATTAATTAATTTATTAAATTATTGCTACATTTTTTTAAATATTTTATTTTCTTGGGATGAGACCAAACTAAAAGACATGAAATTATCAGAATTCTACTATATTAACAAGAATTAAAATCATTCATAGCCGTAGGGATCATCGATTTTGAAAATCTGAAACAAAAGAGATAAATTTAGGTTTTTTTATTTTTAGGTAGGAAATATGAAAGTAATTAATTACACTCTATTTAATTTATGGACTGTTTTGGCTCCAACCTTCGGCTTCAGTTGAGGCTCTTCGAACGTAAACATTTAGGACCGTGTAAACCATGAGAGTGAACTGCCTTCCATAAATCGAATTTTCTAAGATTAAAGTCCGAGTGTATATTAACTTATGTCTCCCCTTGGAGTTTCGTGATGCAAAGATTTCTCTTCTAATAAATAGCTTCTCTTTCTGCCGAAGATGTCGAAAATGTTATAATAGAACTGAATTAAAACTGGATAGAAACTTTGATCGGCAGTGTGTTGGAATGAGGTGCTTTTCTGCAGTTTTCCTCTTCCCTGCCCAAACCCTTAGGTAAATGCGAATACTTTCAACAAATTCAGATCCAGCCGGGTTATCATTGGTTGTGATTATATTCATTCAATGATTCAAAGCCCAAGTTATTGTGCTGTATGAGTGATAATTCCTCGCAGTTTATATTTTTAGGTAGAGTCGCACGTTTTTATCATTCTGATTGGGTAACAATTTGTCGTGTTCCAAATAGAGATTACCGTAATCCGTGAATACGAGTTGATGGTTTATCAGTCGAGAGATTACATGGGTCAGTGTAGTATAGCTGACTTTGTATTCTTATCAGTATTATACAATTTTTTAATTTAGATTATTTACGAAAAATTGATTATTTGACATAAGAGACTTTTTATTTTATATAATGATATTGCAATACAAACGTAGGGTATAATTGCAAATATGGTACTGCAATGACGAAATTGCAATACATGTGTTGTTCATGTTGTAAATCGTGAGGTCACCGTCCATCATTCCAATAAATGCATTAAAGCGTTTGCAAGAAGAAATTTCTGCACCTTGAATCCACGAAGTTACTAGAATTCCAGGAATTAAAGAAATTCAATGAATTCAAGGAATTAGAAAAATTCACCGAATGCACGAAATCCACGGAATTCGAGGAAATGAAGGAATTCAGGAAATGTAGGGAATTCTCACAAGTGTGTAATGCACGAAATGCAAAGAATTTACGAAATCATTAAAATTGTGCAAATTAATGAAATTCCAGTTAATAAAATTCAAGGAATTTACTGAAATCAAGTAATAAGAAGGATTTGCAGGATTCACGGAATTCTTTGAATTAATAGAATTTACGGAATGTGCTGAATTTTTGGTATTCATGGAATTAATGAAACTCAAAGAATTCACAGAATTCGCGGCACTCATGGAGTTGACGAAATTGAGGGAATTTACTGAAATCAATACATTCAATGGATTTGCCGAATTTACGAAATTCACCGATTTTTCGGGCCTAACGAAATTGATGGAATTTACGGAATCCACGGAATTGATGGAATTTACGGAATCCACGGAATTAATGGAATTTATAGAATGCCCTGAATCTTTGGTATTAATGGAATTCATGGAATTCAAGGAATTAGTTGAATTCACGGAAATCACAAATTTCACGAAAGTCGTGAAATTCGCACGATTAATTCACGAAATTCATGGAATTTGTAGAATTAACAAAAATCATCGAATTCACGGAATTCATAAAATTCACGAAATTCACAGAATTCGTTGAAATGAAGGAATTTACAAAATGTAGGAAAATTACAAAATTTCCGGGATTAACGGAATTCAAGGAATCAACGGAATTCACGGAATTCAAGGAATTAACGGAATTAACGGAATTAACGGAATTCATCGAATTCATTAAATTCCTGGAATTCAAGGAATGCGCTGAATTTATGGTATTTATAGAATGAATGCAATTCAACGTATTCATAGAATTCAGCTAATGAATGGAATTTATGGAATTCATGGAAATCACGCAATGGTCGGAAGTCATGGAACTCACAGGATTAATTCACGGAATTCGTGAAATTTGTGAAATTCATGAAATTCGCAAACTTCTCTGAATTCGTAAAAGTCACTGAATAGGCTGAATTTATGGTATTCATGGAAATCATGGAACTTTGAGGATTAACGTTATTAAATGTAATTCGGAATTTACGAAATGCAAGGCATTCGCTAAAATCACGGAATTCATTATGTTTGCGGTAATCACGAAAATAATGGAATTCGCTAAATTTGAGGAATTTCGTGAATTTTTTGAATTTGGTAAATTCTGTGAATTTCACGAATTTTATTAACTACATGAATTCCAAGAATTCCATATATTCTGTGAATCCATACATTTACTGAATTCATTGCATTTCTTGAATCCTTGAATTCGGTGAATCTTTGAATTCTATGAATCGCTTGAATTCTGCAAAATCCGCGCAATCCAAGAATCCTATGCATACCGTAAATTCCAAGAATTCCACGGATTCCGTGAATTCCTCAAATTCCTTAAATTTGATGAATCCCGCGAATTTACTGAACTCCATAAATTCCTTGAATTCCATGAATGCGCGCTTTATATACTGAATATTAACAATTGTTTTCGCTCTGTCAGAAAATTTCTTCTTTTTTGCGTAGAGCAAGGATCCTGAAAATTGATTTGGATTTTAACATTATAGGATACAATATTTTTTTTAAATATTAGGAAGTTTAATTCAAATTTTTCACTAGATATCAAATATTTTTAGAAACTATGTGAGTTCAATTTTTCGATTAGACAAAAATTCAAAAAATGCTTTTTTCAAAATTTGAATAAAAACTTTTTATGAGTTATAGACATTTTCGTTACATTTTCTGGTACACTAGATGTAAAATATGTTTTTCGAAACTATTTTCATGCAATTTCTTAATTAAACAAATGTTAAAAAATGTGGATCATTTTAAAAAATATGAAATTTTGGTGTTTAAGAGGTCGATAAGTTTAAAGCGTTTGTTTTCAGTAGTTTTGAACAAGGTTTGCAAATTATCTTAATGAAGTTTCCATTTTTTGCTTTAACAGATGTCGAGATATCAAGACGCATATATTATACAGGAGTGTCATTGGTTTGTCACCACTAAACTGCAAAACTACTTAACCGATTTTGATAAAATTTTCTATACTGTGTGTAATTTGGTCCAACTTAAAGGATAGGATACTTTTTATCTCATTTAATTACCTTAATATTTGTTCATTGAAAATTAAATGTTTTTATTTGTATACTCCATAAGTTTCTAACAGATGACAGTGTAAGTTACTTTGTTGACCGATACTTCAACATTTCACGTTATTTAGGTTGGGTAGTCAGCCAGTATATGGCGCCAAGTTTAGTATAAAATAAATTCAACGTATTCTATCTGAGCCACAGCAACGCTTGGCCGGGTCTGCTAGTTTTAGAGTGCTCAAGTTCCCGAGAATTTGAGTTTAGGTTATATAACCGAGAATATTACAGAATGTAAAAGAATTTAAAAGGATTAGATAAAATTTAGGAATTTATGATTTTTAACAATATTTTGATTCTTCAGGTTATATCAATGGTTGAATATAAATTATTTTCTAGCTCAGACATATTCAGGAATTTAAAATATGCAAAGTAGTAGCTCATTAATTATTTGAAACTGTTAGACTTTTTTTTAAATCCGAATCCAAGAAAGTAATTTTGCCTTACTAAATAAAGAATTCCTGTATTTAGCAGATATATATTATGTTTATTTTTAAATTCGGATGATTTTTTGTTACCTTACACACTACAGTACATTCATTTTCTGGTCTTAAGAACATGAACATTGTTTCAATTAAAACGGTGGTTAAAATAAGTATATGAATTTACTTGGATCAAGGAACATTTTGTTAGAGTTTTAGTTACTTATCATAAGAATATAATATTCTTAATTTAATATTTTAATAAACTTGACCCAAATAAGTATAATGGAACAAATTAACCCAATTGTTTTTTGCTTAGAGTAAATATGTTCTTGATTCAAATAGTTGTCCTGATTCTATTATTTTCTTAATTCAAGAAAATCGGTCCTTTGCAAAAAGAAAATACTTGCTTCTTTCAAGCAGATCAGACAAGTAAACTAGCCTACTTGATTTAATGCAAATTTTTTTCAGTATAGAATATTTTATATGAGGAATAAAACATTGTTTCGTGTACAAATTAAAAATTTTTAAATGCATTCATTTATTTTTAAAAAAAGTTTTGTTTTTACTTTAAAATATAACTCTTCAACAAAATACTAGAATTTTCAACAAAATAATTGAATTTTTAACATAATAGTTGAATATTCAACCTAAAAAGACAAACTGCAAACGGAAGAATCTCATAGTTTATATTTTATTTAAAAAATAATGAAGTTCATACAACAAAAGAAAATAATTTTAAAATCAAAAACACAAATCTCCAACAAATAAAGATTTTTGAATCAAAAAATAAATAAAAGTTTATATAAATTATTGAATCTGCAAACCAGAAGACAAATTTGCTTTACAAAAATGCGATTTTCAAACAAAAAATATGACTGTTCAATAAAAAATTAATTTTTCACGAAACTGATGCATTTTTACGCAAAAAAGGAAATTTCAAACTAAAAAATAATTTTTTTACAAAAAACGCGAATTTTCTACGAAAAAATATCCATCTTAAAGAATGGAAAAGTTCCATTTTCTGTTAAAAAATGAATTCTAAACAACAACAAAAAAAGTATTTTTCACCAAACAGTTGCATTTTCAACCAGACATAAGTCTTCAATAAAAAAACTTTCACAATGTAGTTAACTTTGTCCGAAGTAATTGAATTTTTGATTTAAAAATATTAATTTATAACAAGATAATTAAACTTTTCAACAACGAGATAATTTTTTAACTTAAAATATAAATCTTTAACAAAAAAAGTGAGTACTTAACAAAGCGATTCAACCAAATGTTTCAAACAAATTAGTTGAATTATCAAGCAATGAAGAACGATTTTTAACCAAAAAGTTTCATTTTCATACAAAAAATGAAATTTCTCCTATAACAGATCAAATTTAAATCAAATAGATGAATTTGCAAAAAAATAGTTCAGTTTTCTGTTGAAAAAGATTTTAGTCGACTTTTCACGATCAAATTATCAATTTTTTAAAAAGAAATAATTCTCTACCCAAAAAATTGAATTCTCTAACAAAAAGTTACATTTTTATGAAAAAATATGAAAATTATTTTAGAGCAGAAAAATTTTTTATTACAAGAAAAGTTGAGTTTTCATCCAAAAAAGATTCCAGTTAACTCAGTAACAACAAAAATTGAATTTAAAAAAAAAATAAGTTTCCACGAAAAAAATTTAATTTTCAATCCAAAAAGACGATTTTTTTCAACTAAAGAGGATGAATCTTTAACAAAATTGTTGAATTCCATACCAAATACTTGCATTTTCATACAAAAAGGATCAATTTTGTATTAAAATAGATGAATTTGTAAAAAAAAATATAGAATTTTTTTATAAGTGGACCTTTGATCCAGAAAATATTTCAGTTTATTTTTTAACACCAAAATATAAATTTGAAACAAAAAGTAAATTTTCTACGAAATAGTTAAGTTTTCAAGAAAATAATATAATAGTTTAATAATTTAAATTCTAACCAAACAGTTGCATTTAAAAGAAATTTAATTTCTTCTAAAGCATGTAAACTTTAAAATAAAAAAGACAAACTTTAAAAAAAATAGTTGAATTTTCAACCGAAAATTTAAAGAAAAAATGCAATTTTCTATTAATTAAAATAAATTCTGAGATTCTCAGAAATTCTCAGAGAATTCCAATTCCAATGCAGGTGATTTACAGTCGACGCTATTTACCTTGCCGCGGAATTGTACCGTAGGGGAGCAATTTTCCTGGAAACGATGTTCCCCCACTCTCGAGTCTAATCTTGATGCGTGGCGGATCAGTGTTTACAAACAGTGAAATTTTGATTTTCAGAATACATATTGTGGAAGTAATTATCTCACATTTGGTTCCAAAAAATTGTAAGCACATCGTTCTCTCGTGGAATAAACTGAAAAATAGATTAGCATTTACGAATTATTGATAAACCTTTTATTAAATTTGCCATACTTGAGGTTATCTCATATGACAAGGAAATTATCATAAGAAATAGATATCATGATTTCGAAATTCTTTTACAAGCCTCATTAACAAAGCATATCATGACTTTTTGCACTTTAAAATTGCCTTGAAAGACCTAAGCCATTGACGGAAACGTAAATAGCGAGCGAAACAATTCTCGGATGCCGAGCCGACGCGGTCGTGGTGGGGGAAGAGCTCAACCGTGAGTCAGGGGAAGTGCAAGGTAAATAGCGGCAAGGTAAGCAGCGTCGACTGTTCCATACTAATACAAGCATTCTGATTTAAAAAATTTCAACACAATCTTTTAACAGTGTACATAAGAAATGTTATTAGATAAGTAAAATTGGCTTCTTTTATTCATCTGAGTTGAGATATGTATGTGAGTTTCAAAGAAAATCCTCTCTGTCTTTTTAATTTTGGTATGGTGGCACTCCCGAAGAGTACGGGTGTTTCTTAAGTGAATCCTCTTCGATCCAGCAATTTGTAAAACTGTTATTGATGCCTCCGATATTTCAGAGTCCTTCCCAGTGTCCCTGGGGGTCCATTTCATCCCGCTCAAAATGGGCTTACAGGACATCCATTTTATATACAAACGACTGCAGATAAGAGTTTCTCATGTTTAATAATAAAATAGTGCTTTCCTTCATTGATTTCGAATTTCGAATTTGAACATTACATTATTTACAAATTTTTAAATTATAGTATACAAAAAAATTCCAGATAAAGCTATTTCAAAATATTGTTTTCCTTTCTTCGACCAATTTAATTTGCAATCAGTATTAAAAAAAAAAGATTCTACAAAAAAAGATTATCAGTTTTTAACCATTTTTCTAAATAGGGTTTTTTTTATGAAATACTAAAAGTTTTTTTACTAAGGTATGGTCAATTTATATTTTAGTATCGCAAGCCCCTATCTTTCATACGGCATAAATTAAGCGACCCTTATATTAATAAAAAAATTTTTGTATTCAGTTATTGATCTGTGTATCGACTCTTGAGGAAGACCCGCAATTTTGGCCAAAAGATAGGGGTTTGTTTTTAAAATGAATTTGTTTTTAAATTTTTTCGAATATTTTTTTGTGACTTCATCATTAACCGTAAAATCAAAAAATAAATTTGACCCAATAAAGTAAAAGTTTAAAAGGAATTAAGTTCTTATTTAATTTTTGACGAATAGTAAAAAAATTAGGAAGTAAAAAAATTGTACAAAAACAAACTTTTAATGACTTCTTTTGACGATGAGTAGCCCTTATACATAAAAAAAAATAAATTTTTTACCAAAAAGACGATTTTGCAACGAAATATTTACAATGTCCCTCAATGAGATTACTTTTAATTTTTAATAAGAGAAAAGTAAATTCATTGCTTAAAGAAGAGGGACTTTCAACTAAATTGTTAAATTTTTTACCAAGTAGATGTTTTTTTCACAAAACAGATTAATTAAAAAACATGATTTTTTACAGAAAATAATCAGATTTTGTCAAAAAAAAAATAAATTTTCAACAAAAAATTTACATTTTTAATCAAGAGTCTGAAACTTCCACTAAAAAAGAAAAAAAAAATTCAACCGAATTAAGATTCAAGGTTAAAAATTTCTTTTTTAATTTGAGATAACCTAAATTAAAATTTCAAAATATAAATTAATTATTAACTAAAAAAGGTTAATTATCAACGAGAAAAATAGCACATAATCAATAATGCACCCAAGAAAGGCTTAATTTTTTCAATAAAAAACAGTTGAATTAAAAAAAAAATTTCAACAAAATAGTTGAATAATCATCCAAGAAATATTACATTTTTTGCAAGCGAAACGAATTTTATAAAAACCAGTTGAATTTTATAAGTTCAAGAAATAAATTAACAAAATGGTTCATTTTCAGCAGGGTAATTAAATTTGCAACTAAATAGATTAAAATTCATTAAAAATTATTCACCTTCAGCAAAAAAAAATTTAACATTATTTAAGCTTTTAACTATCTAGAGTAATTTTTAATAAAAAAGATGAATTTCGCCAACGAAAAATGTAGAAAATAATTGATATTTCGCCCAAAACAGATGATTATTTTTAATAAAAAAACAGTTGAATTTATCCGAAAACGAGAAATTTTTAACAAAATTGTCGAATATTTAACCAAAAAAATTAAATATTTCGCTGAATGAACGAATTTTCCACAAAACTGAGTAATTCTATAATTTGAAAATATGAATTTTCAATAGCAAAAGCTTTATTTTCAACCAAGTGGTTACATTTTTAAGCAAACAAATATTCTGCCCAGAAAATTAATTTTTTAGAAAAAAACAAAAAGAAAACAAGTTTTTAACGAAGTATTTACATTCTTAAGAGAAGAGATCAATTGAAAACTGAAGTTATGAATCTTTAACAAACGAAAAAAAGAATTTTCAACAGTATTTCAACTTTTAACCGTCTAGTTAAATTAGCTCCTAGAAAATATGAGTTTTTAATTTAAAATTTAGCGTAGGTAATATTTTAACTTTCAGTTGATTTTTTGGTCAGGAAGAAAAAATATTTTGGCAAAAAAAAAATTAATTTAAAACCAAATAGTATAATTTTTCATTTATCAACAAGAATTAACAAAAAATGTAGTACGTAACTGATATTTTAAACAAAAAGGGTTTTAATTTTCAATAAAAGACAGTAAAATCTTATTTGTTATTCCGTAAAGTTAAATTTTTTATATGATTCAAAATTTATAATTTTTTTTTTAAATTTCGAAAATCTGTTTACTGGTTTAGATCGGGGTGACCACGGACTATCCCCCTTTAAAAAATCCTAAAATTTCTTAAAAGTTCTTGTATCATAAAAAAATTGTTTTTCATTTGGTTTGTTTTTTTTTCTAGAAAATTAATTTTCTTTGCAAAATATTTGTTTGCTTAAAAATGTAACCACTTGGTTAAAAAGAAAAGCTTTTATTATCAAAAAATAATATTTTTAAATTATAAAATTATTCAGTTTTGTGAAAAATTCGTTCATTTAGCGAAATATTTAATATTTTTTGCTTAAATATTCGACTATTTTGTTAAGAGTTTCTCGTTTTCGGAAAAAATTCAACTGTTTTTTTATTAAAAATAATCATCTTTTTGGGTGAAATATCAATTATTTGCTAAATTTTTTGTCAAACAAGTTCATCTTTTTTATTAAAAATTACTACCAGTAACGAATATTTTTTATCTTTCGCAACACTCAAATTAATCTAAAATTATTTCTGCGTTGTTTTATAATTAATTTGTGTTGAAAATGAATGCTGAGAATTGAGTACAAGAAAATATTTATTAACAATTTGTTTTTAAATTTATAGAAATATAATTTTCATAACATTCTTGAGAAAATTGAAAAAAAGATTCTTTAATGTTTCACACGTGTCAAAAAGAAATCTAGAAGATTTTAAAGATATTTTTTTCATAGGATTTCACGAAATATTATGAAAAATTTGAGTCTTTTTATAAGAGATTTAGGACTTTAAGAAGGTGGGAAGGAATAAAAAAAATATTGAAAAATTTTCGTAAATGTTGCCCAGTTTTAAAAAATTGTAATCTATTTAAAACGTCTTAAGTTCCTGAAAATATTTTCAACTGAATCAAATTTTTCTTTAAATTTTTAAATGTCATTAAAAAATTTTGAAAATTACCTTTTATAATCTTCTGCATCTTCTCAGAAATGTTAGGAACATTATTTTATTCTCTTGAACACTTTCGAAATTAGTTTACAGCTCCTAAAGTTCAGTTTTAAAATCTTTAAAAATAAAAATTTCTAAAAAATGTTTAGAGTTTGAATTTCATTTTGAATCTTTCCAATTCTGCTAAATATTTTTTGGATTTACTCAATTTTTTGTTTTTTTTTATTTTGTAAGCTTACCAAATTCAAGATTTTGCTTTAAAATCTTCTAAACACTTTGGGGAAAGTGTAGGCAATTTCTGAATATATTTAAAACCCTTGTTTAATTTTCCCTTAAAGTTCTTTTTTCAAATAGAAAAAAAATTATTAAAAATCTTCACACAAATATAAGAAAATTTTTTTTTCAATCTTGTCAGACCTTTTAGACTTTCTAATTTCTGAAATTATTTAAATTTTTCCTGCATTTTTCATTTATTCTGAAAATTAAAAAAAAATGCCTTTAAATCTATCAGAGTCTTCTTTGACAATTTTAAAAATCTTTTTGAATAGATTCTTAAACCTAATTTTTCGAAATAAAAAATTATTTTAATTTTTCCTAGAAACCTGAAAAATTATTTTTTCATCTCTTAAACTTACTCAATTTTTTTTCAAAAATTATGTAAAATAGCGAAATTGCAAAATTTTGCTTTAAAATCTTTTACACACTTTTTAAACATTTTAGGGAATATTTCAAAATTTTTTGTCATATTTTTTAAATTTTATTTTAAAATTTCTTACAAAACAATTATTTAAAAATTTTACAAGAATCTTGAGAACTTTTTTTTAAAACTTAATATTATTCTTTAGAAATGAAACCGAAATCATTTTTGGCAATATTTTTATAACTATTAGAAACACTATTAGAAAAATCCACCGAGTCATTTTAAAATTAATTACATAATAAACCGTTTTCTTAAGACATTTTTAAGAGTCAAGAAAATAAAAAAAAATTTCTGAAGATTAATGAAAAATTTTTAAATAAATGTTTTGTGAGGAATTTAAAAGAAATTGAAAAAGGATCACAAAACTTTTTGAAATATTTCCTAACATTTTTAAAAAGTGTGTAAAATATTTTAAAACAAACTTTTAAAATATTGGCATATTACATCATTTTAGAAGAAAATTTAGTAAGTTTAAGAGATATTCAGAAGATTTGACATTTTCCAAAAGTAATCAAAAATTTTAAGATTTTTTAAAAATTTTGTAAAGTTTCGGGAAAATGGAAGACTTTCTGTCAGGTTCCTAGAAAAAATATGAATAATTTTTTATTTTTAAAAATCAATTTTAAGAGATTATTTAAAAAGATTTTGAAAGATTAAAAAAATTGTTCAAGAAGAATCTGAATGATTCTAGGGCAATTTTTTCAATTTCACACAAAAAATTTTAATAACTTTTAGAGATTGGAAGGTTCAGAAAGTCAGCAAGATTAAAATAAAAATTTTTCCTTATATTCTTCGGAAAATTTTTAAATAATTTTTTATTTCGAAAAATAAACTTTAAGAACAAATTAAAGAAAGGTCAAGTAAAAATATTTTCAGAAATTTAAGACGTTTTAAATAGATTAGAAATATTTGAAAACTGGAAAAAATTTTAGAAAATTTATCAAAAATTTTTTTATTCCTTCCTAATTTCGAAAAGCCCTAAGCATCTTTTAAAAATACTCGAATTTTTCATAATATTTTGCAAGATCCTATAAAATAAAAACTTTTTTAAAAAATCTTATTCCTTTCTGACACGTCTGAAATATTGAAAAAAATTTTATTTTTTTTATTTTCTCATGAATCTCATATAAATTATATTTATATAAATTTGAAAACAAACTGATAAGACTTATTTTTTTGTTCTCAATTCTCAGAATTTAATTTCAACATGTATTTATCATAATACTTCGAAAAATAATTTTCGAATAATTCGAGTGTTACTAAAGATAAAAAATATTCGTTAAGTGCTATAAAAAATCCATGTTGAAATTAAATTGTGAGAATGGAAAGCAAGAAGATAAAAATTATCACCTTGTTTTTAAATTTATTTAAGAATAATTTTCATTATATAGAATTTTAAAAAATATTAGGAAAAATTCGATTCCTTTTCAAAGATGTTTAGAACTCTTAGAAGTTTAGAAGAAATCAAGAAATATTTGATAAATTTTTGAAAATGTTTCAAAGTTTCCAAATATTTGGAATTTTAAGTTCTTGAAAATAATTTCAGCTGGCATGAATTTTTCTCCAAATTTTCAAACATTTTATCAAATTAAAAAAAAAATTACCTTCTTACAATCTTCTAAATTTTCGCAACAATTTTAATAAAATTTGTTTATTCTCTTGAAAACTTTCGTAATTGTTTTAAATTCGGCTAATTATTTTTTGAATTTACCCGATTTTTGTTCGTTTTTATTCAGCAATCTTACCAAATTGAAACATTTTGTTTTAAAATCTTCTAAAATATTTTTAGAAATGTAAAAAAAAATCGTTCGTTATGTTTAAAAGCCTGTTTTAATTTTCTCTTAAAGTCCATTTTTTTAAATAAAAAATTATTTACAATTTTCACTTGAATATAAGAAAAATTCATTTTATTATTAATTCTCGCCAGACTTTCTAAACCTTCTAATTTTGAAAAATTATTCAAATTTTTCCTGCATTTTTTAATTATTCTGCTAAATAAAAAAAATTTCCTTAAAATCTTCCAGATTCTTCTTTAACTATTTTTGAAATATTCTTAAATCTTTTAAAATAATCTTTTCGAATTAATTTTTCGAAATAAAAAAATATTTTAATTTTTCCTAGGTACATGAAAAAATGTCTCATTTTCGTGAAACTGTACAAAATTCTTAGAAAATCTTTACAAGATTTAATTATTTTTAAATCATTTCAAGACTTTTAGGCATCTCTTAAACGCAATCAAATCTTTTCGAAAATTATGTAATATGGCAGAATTGCAAAATTTTGCTTTAAAATCATTTACACTATTTAAAAATTTGAGGAAATAATTCAAAATATTTTGTGATCTTTTTTCGATTTTCTCTTAGGGAAAAAAACTATTAGAAAAATCCACTTTAATTTTATTGTTTGGGTAAATATTTATCGAGATATTATTATATAATCCTGTATATATTACAAGAAAATATTCAGCTTCTGTTAATATTTTTCTTAAGAAAGTTGTGCTTCGGCAAAAATATTTTTAGAACTTGAAAGTTATGAAATTATTAGAAGTGGACACTTTTGGGGAAAAAGTTAAATTGAGAAGTTTCGAGTTTTCTTTTTAACTTGTTTTTCGTCCCCAGGCGTTAAATGGACAGGATCCATAAGTCGCCGCGCGAGAAGGGTTCTGAGAGCTGTAAGCATTCCCCCTCCCTATTAGCAAACATCCTCGTAATGTTTTTACGGAACCCATTATGTGGAATTGCGCACGTACACATAGAAGGATGACTTTGGGAGAATTCACATATTACGCCACATTTTTTTCGTTTTTTTTAACCCCC
>NC_046663.1:13090947-13095675 GCF_010883055.1 Belonocnema kinseyi | reverse complement strand
CCCCCCCCCCCACCCCATATAATCCTTATGACCGCACAGTAGGGGAAAAGTACATTTTTTGGATTAACCGATTAAAATTTTTTTTTTAAATTGATGAAATTTCAAAGAAAGTTGTCAAGCCTAATTTTTAATTTAGTTCTTCAATGTTTTTATAAATAAATAAATAAATATGACGAAAAAAATGACAATTTTTTATATCTAACGTTCCCGGTGCTCGTCAGTAATAAAAAAATTGTTGTAATGGCCGACGTTTCATAGATTTACTTTATACAAATGTATTCCATCATGATACAATAAACAAAATTTTATAAACAAATTATTTGTTGAAAACGTGTTTTCTATCATTTTCAATAATTTAACATTTTTTAAGTTATAGTGCAAGACATTTGAATGGAAACAATATTTTCATGAAAATAATTTCTCTTAAGACTATTCTTGTTAATATTATAAACGAATTTAATAAACAAATACAATATTCAGGCATTTGTCGTCATAAAAATTCGTTTGTTTCTATGCCAATTTTTTTAAATTAGGAACCTCATACTAATTTCAGAAAATTGATAATTCGTTTATGAATTTTATAATTTTATCTAACAAATTTAATAAACAAATGCATTATTCGAGAATGTATCGACGAAAAAAGTCGTTTTTTTCAATGCCAATCCTTTTGATTTGGATCTTCATGATAAATTTAGCAACATTCTTTACTATTTGATTTTGTTGTTACAAATTTAATAAACAAATGCATTATTCGAGCACTTTTTAACGGAAAAATTCGTTTTTTTCAATGACAGTCCTTTTAATTGGGAACTTCATGATAATTTTAGCAACATTCATCACTATTTGATAAATTTTTTTAAACCAATTTAATGAACAAATGCATTATTTAGGCATTTGTCGTCCGAAAATTCCGTTTTTTTCGATGTCAATTAAAAAAAATTAGGAACCTCATGATAATTTTAGAAAATTGATAATTTGTTTATAAAGTTTTTGATTTTATCCAACAAATTTAATAAACAACTGCATTATTCTAGCACGCTAGGCAAAGTTTCTGCTAGATTGTCGAATTTTTAACCAAAAAGTATAACCTTTTAAGAAGATAGTTAAAATTTTTATTGTTAACAAAGAAAAAATACATTTTTACCAATGTAGTTTAACTTCTACCCAAGTAAATGAATTTAAAATTAATTAGACTTGAAAAAAAATTTCTTACCTAAATGATTTATCCAAATCTTTAAAAAAAAGTTGAATAGGAAGGCAAAGAAGAGAAGTTTTTAACGAAAAAGTTGCATTTTTATTTTTTTTAATTCCTACTGAAACAGATGAATTTTTAAATTAAAAAGATAAATAAAAAAAATAGTTAAATTTTCTGTTAAAAAAGATTTTATTATTTCTGTTAAAACAGATAAATGTTTATTTAAAAAAATTTAAAAACATAGTTAAATTTTCATCTAAAAAATAATTTTTATTCAAGAAAGATGTTATTTCTTCTAAAGGAGGTGAATTTTAAACTAAAAAAATAAAAACTTTTAAAAAAGAGTTAAATTCTTAACCGAAGAGTTGCATTTTTATTCAAGAGAGACGAAATTTCTTCTAAAACATTTGAATTTGATAAAGTCCAAAAATTGTTAATTTTTTTATACAGAAAAGAGCCACCTTCACTTTCCAAAATTAGCATAAGAATTATAAACAATAAGAAAGTTATCTGCTAGGTAGTCGAATTTTTAAACAAAAGTTATGACCTTTAACAAGATTGCTAAATTTTCAAGCAACCAGTTTGCATTTTTTGTCTAAGAAAATTAAAAGTTCTACTAAAAAAGGTGAATTTTTGAATATAAAAGACATAATTTCAAAGAAAATGGTTAAATTTGTATCCAAAAATATTTCAATTTATTGTTCAACACAAAAATAGGAATTTCAATTCAAAAGTAAATTTTCTAGGAAATATTTGAATTTAAAAAAAACTCAAGAAAAATAGTTTTAATTAAAAAATAAATTCAGTTTACTGATCAGCAACAGGATAAGAATTTTAAACAAAAGGTTAGTGTATCACAAAAATAATGGAATTTTTAAACCAAAAAGACAAATTTTAAGAAAACATTTGAATTTTCGACCAAAAAGGATGTCATTTTAAGGAAACTATTAAATTTTCAAGTGAACAATAAAATTTATAAATAAAAAAAAATCTTTAGGAGAACATTTTTGCGAATTCGCAAGAATTATTTATGTTCTTTTAAGTTAAATAATTAATTTTAAACAAAGAAAAAGAAGACTTTCACTGAACAGTTATATTTTCAACCAGACACAAGCCTTAAATGTAGATTAAAATAAAAATTTTTCCTTATATTCTTCGGAAAATTTTTAAATAATTTTTTATTTTGAAAAATAAGCTTTAAAAACAAATTAAAGGAAGGTTTCTAAACATATGAAACGATTTCATAAATTTTAAATGATTAAAATGATTTCGAAAGTGTTCAGGAAAAGAAAAGTTTTCTTAAAATTTCTGGAAAAATCTACAAAAATTTAAAAAGTAATTTTTAAAAGATTTAAATAATATTTGGAAATATTGAGAAACATTTGAGTCAGTCAAAAATATTTTCGGAAATTTAAGACGTTTTGAATAGCTTGGAAATATTTTAAAACTGGGAAAAATTTTAGAAAATTTATCGAATATTTTTTTATTCCTTCCTAACTTCTAAAAGTCCTACACATCTTTTAAAAATACTCGAATTTTTCATAATTAATTTTAAACAAAGAAAAAGAAGACTTTCACTGAACAGTTAAATTTTCAACCAGACACAAGCCTTAAATGTAGAAAAATAGATTTTTACCAATTTAGTTTAACTTTGACCCCAAATAGTGGAATTTTCAATTTATTAATAAAAATTTTTTTTTAATAAAATGATTTAACTAAATCTTTTAAACAAAATAGTTGAATATTCAAGCAAAGACGAAAAATTTTCATCTAAAAAGTTGCATTTTCATTTTTTCAATCTACTAAAACAGATGAATTTTTTAACTGAAAAGATAAATTAAAAAAACAAGTTGAATTTTCAACCAAAAAAGGTTCCAGTTGACTTTTCAAGAGCAAGATATGCATTGTTTTTGGCAAAAAATAAGTTTTTACGAACAAAATTTTATTATGAATTTGATAAGGCGATTTTCAATCAACCAAAAAATTTGAATTTTTAACAAAATAGTTAAATTCTCTACCAAATATTTGCATTTTTATTTGAGAAAGATGAAATTTGTAACAAAAAATCAATTTTAAACGAAATAGTTAAATTTCCAACGATATGTTCAATTTTCAATCAAACAGTTTTATTTTTATCTAAGATAGATCAAATTTCTCTTAAAACGGATGAATTTTTAATTTTTAAAAATTTAAGTGTAATAGCTGAATTTTCATCTAGATAAAAATTTAATTTCCACAGAAAAATATTAAATTTAATCAAAAAGTGAATTTTTAATGAAATCGTTAAAAAAAACGCAAAATTTGAAACCAAATCGTTGCATTTTCAACCAACCAATGGCATTTTTATTTAAGAAAAACCAAAAAGTATGAAATTTTAAAAAGATTGTTAAGGTTTCAACCAAACAGTTTGCATTTCTGTCCAAGAAAAATGAAAATTTGACTGAAACTGGCGAATTTAAAACAAAACTTAAATTTCTAGCAAATAGTTCAATCAAAATTCAAGAAATTTAAATTAGATCCTCTTTTTTATTTTTGTCCGAAAATAATTTTGTTATTAAATTTTTTCAGATTACAATAGGATTTTTTGTTTTTGTTTCTTTGTTGTAGTCCAAATTTGGTCATTGGATTCTTGTTGTTTTTTTAACAGGAGTTTGCATCAAATAGTTGAATTTTCGAAGAATACAAATTTTCAGAAAAAACCAGTTTTCGCCCAAAAAGATTTCAGTTATTAACCCAAAAAAAAGAGTTTTAACGAAACAGTTGATTATTCAAACAAAAACATATTGTTAAGAAAATTTTTAACGAAATAATAAAATTTATAACTAAAAAGTACGGTCCCTGAGGTGTAATGCAGAAAATATTTTTAAAAACCCCTGATTTTCAATTACTAGCGTAACTTATCAGCGAGAAAAGAGAAAGAAAGAGAGAAATCGCTGAAAAATGCATGAGATGGATTTAAGGGTATTCCCCAAATTCAATGAACCTGCCTTACTTTGAGTCGAAGGCAGAAACCCGCGCCTAAATAATAAATTGAATTACCAAGCCTCATTTTTTTTAATATGAAAAAGTTCGTGTTTTTTTTACAAAGTGGGTATTTTTTCTGCAACTCCTCGTGACACAGCTTTTTTGGGTTGGGGTTGAGGGGATGAAATGAAGGGATCCTACAGCTGTCTTGGGCCAAAAGGGGGCATTCACGGTTCAATTATTCAATTTAATAGAGTAATCTGGTGAGACGAATTTTAAAAGTGCCTTATGGTTGAATTTCATGAAAGGTCTGACTTATCTTTACAGCAGTCACATAAATCACTGATGCCGGTTTGCTGGATCATTTTATAGCTTCGTAATCGGATGGATTTTTATGGTTCGATGCATTGGGATAGAAAAGTGAGATGTCCAGTTTAGTCAATGTAATTTTATATTTTTGTGTGGAGGAGAATTTAGTATTTTGAGATTAAAACTTGATAAAAATCGACTGTAATGTTTATTTAATTAATAATAAAAATTTTTACATTCTCATCAGAGAAGATATTAGA
>NC_046663.1:13066748-13090937 GCF_010883055.1 Belonocnema kinseyi | reverse complement strand
CAGTTTTTGTCAAATCTTTTGAGACCTCCTGAATCCGAGAAATAGGTTTTTACGAATTTTTCTGTCTGTCAGTCTGTCTGTATGTATGTCTGTCTGTCTGTGAGCACGATAAATTTTGAAAAAATCATTCTATTCTGGTACACTCTTTTAGTATCCGAAACTGAGGGTCCACTTTGTTAGCCAGTTATTTTGAATATGAAATTAAAAAAGTGAGCGCATTTTGAATATTCTTAAGATCACGTTTTTCAAAATTCAGAAATTTTTTCTACGGATTTTTATAGTATTCACATATTTGAAAAATCTAACCAAATAACGGACGATATGTAAAAAGGTAAAAGAAAAAAAAGTTTGAATTCTAAATGCCCTACAAGATTATTATGACAACTTTTTGTATTTCCTTGCATGTAAATTTTAAAATAAACAACAATTTTTTAAAAAAGAGTTTAATTTTAAACTCAACAGTTGCATTTATATTCAATAAAGATAAAATTTCTTCTAAAACAACTGAATTTGAAAAAATTTTAAATCGTTAATTTTTCTTCCAAAGAAGATTTCAGTTTAGTTTTCTACACCAAAATAAGAAATGTTTTTAATAAAAAAGTTGGATTTTCATTATGAAAAGATGTCTACTAAAACAGGTGAAGTTTTAAATTAGGAAGATAAATTTTCAAAAAAAAGTTGAATTTTCTGTGAAAAAGATTTTATTCTTTTTCTTGTAACAGATTAATTTTTATTTGAAAAAATTCAAAAACATTGTTCAATTTTCATATAAAAAATCATTTTTATCCACGAAAGATGTAATTTCTTCTAAAAAAGGTGAATTTTAAAATAAAAAAGATAAACTTTGAAAAAAGAGTTGAATTTTCAACCGAAGAGTTCTATTTTTGTACAATAGAGACGAAATTTTTTCTGAAAGAGTTCAATATGAACAAAAGTGAAAAAATAGTTGATTTTTTATCCAAAGAAAAGAAAGTTTGATTTCTAAATACCCTACAAGATTATTATGACATTTTTTTTGTATTTTCTTGAACAATAAAACATTCTAATTTTGACAGCATACAAAATAATGGAAAATCCAAAAAATTACATTTCAAATATATAAATGCATTAAAAAAAAAATATTGCTCAAACAATATTGTTCAAATATTGTTTGAATATTGTTCAACCCAAAAAAGTCTAAAAACTGTTTTTGAATAATTTTTTTGAAACTCGTGGATTGGTTTTAATCGTAAAAAATAACATTAAAAAATAATGGAATTGAATGTCTGAAAAAAGGCATAAGAAAAATTATAATGATTATTAATTAGGCTGTTTATTAATGTTTCTAATAAGTTGAAGTATTAAAAACAGACTCTCTGAATTGAGAAATCTGGTGCGCAACCGTTTTTTTTAAATTGAAAAACGCAAAAGTTAAATAGCTTTAAGAGAATATCTTCAAAAAAAAATAATATTTAAAAAAAATATTTGGGAAAAAATTAAAGAGAATTCAAATGAATTAGAGCAAATACGTCTGAAGTCAGGGTGAGTTCTGAAGACTTCAAGATGAATGAAACACAAACTTTAAAAAAATTTATCGAATGAATAGAATGGAGTGCATTTAGTAGAATTAAAAAGAATTGCGGATAAATGATTAATAATTCAGAGTCAATTCAAAATGAATGATGCGTGATGAGAATGTGTTCGTTAAAGCCGAAGGAGCTTTAACAAAAGAGAATTCACAATCACAAAATTTCTGTTGTAAATGCTTTTACTTTTAGTTTTAAAAAGTCTTTGCAACAAGACCGAGCTCGCAGCTCGAAGTGAATACATCATCGAGCGCGAAGCGCGAGATAAATATATTATTATTTGAAATATTTCGAAAAGATTTCGGACAGATTTAAATAATTTCATAAATATTACAAAATATATTTTTTTAATTATTTAAATATTCACAAAGATTTTAGGAAGATTTCAATGATTTTTCAAAGATTATGGATAGATTTAAGAGATTTCATAAAAATTTATATGATTTCGCAGAGGTTTTAATAATTTGTCAAAAATATCAACAAACATATTATTATTAAAATTTGTCTTAAAATATTTCTAAATGTTTCGGATAGATTTTAAAGATTATACAAACATTTATATTATTTAAAAAATATTGATGATAGATTTCAAAGTATGAACAGAAATTTCAATAATTTCCTAATGCTTTTACAAAGATTTCCGACAGATTAGAAAGTCTGCACAAAGACTGCAATGATTCTTTTTTAATATGTTTACAAATATTATCAAATATTTCAAAAATATTAACAAAAGCTTAAAAAATATTCCCGAATATTTCATAAAAACTTAGTGATTTTTAAAAAAAATTTAACAAATGTTAGAAACATTTCGCGAAAATTTGGGGTAAACCTAGAAGATTTTACAATGACTAAAATTATTTCAGATAGATTTAAATTATTTTACGAAGATTTCAGGTAAATTTTAAAAAGGTCACTGGGTTACAATGATTCCAACAATTCACGAAGATTTTAATAACATTAAAAATATTACCAAATATCTTTAAAATATTAAAAATATTTTCAAAGATATCCCAAAGATTTCACAAAGCTTTGAGAAAGAATTTGCAAAATTTCTGGTAGATTTCAAACATTGCAAAAAAAGATTTAAATGTTTTCCCTATTATTTCAAAGATTTTGGGATAGATTTAATCCACAAAGACTTCAATGATTTTGCAAGGATTTTAAACATTTCACAAATATTACCAAATATATTTTAAAAATATTTTAATTAATTACAAACACTCCATAAAGATTCCAATGAGTTTTCAAAGATTTCACAAAGATTTGAAATATTTCGCATAGATTTCATAAAGGTTTCAATATTTTCCCACGGATTTCAACAATTTCACAAATACTACCAAATATATTTTTTAATTAGTTTAAAGATTTTCAAGGATTTCAGAAAAATTTCAATGATTTTGTAAAAATTTGACAAAGATTTCTAAAAGTTTGAAAATATTTCATAAATATTACGAAATATAATTTTAAAATATTTTCAAGATTTGCAAAGATTTTCCAAAGATTTAAAGAATTTTACAAATATAAATAAATATATTGAAAAAGTATTCAAAAATATAAAAATATTTCAGAAAGATTCCAATCATTTTTTAAAGATTTCACAAAGATCCGAAATATTTCGCAAAGGTTTCGGATGTATTTAAAGAATTTCACAAAGGTTACAATTATTTCGTAATAATTCCAAAAATATTATCACAAATATAAAAAAATATTTTTAATATTTACCAAGAATTCAGAAAGGTTTTCGTGATTTTTTAAAGATCTTATAAAGATTTTAAATATTTCGGAAAGGTTTCGGATAGATTAAAAAGATTTCGCAAAGTTTTCAATGATTTTCCAAAGATTTCAATAATGTTACAAATATTAGCAAATACATATTAAGAATATTTAAAATATTTTTAAAAATTTCAAAAAGATTTTAATGATTTTCTACAGATTTTAATATATTCACAAATACTGCAAAATATATTTTTCAAAAATTTTAAAAATTTCAAGGATTTCAGAAAGATTGCAATGACTTTTTAAAGATTTGAAATATTTCGCATCGATTTCAAATAGATTTAAAAGATTTCACAAAGGTTTTAATATTTTTCCGCAGATTTCAATAATTTCACAAATACTACCAAATATATTTTTTTTATATTTCAAAGATTCGCAAGAATTTTAGAAAGACTTTAATGATTTTTCAAAGATTTGAAATATTTTGCAAAGATTTCGGGGAGTTTTAAAAGATTGAACAAATATTACAAAATATGATTTAAAAATATTTAAAATATTTGCAAAGATTTCCAAGAGATTTAAATGATTCAACAAAGATTTTAATAATTTTACAAATATTACTAAATATATTGAAAAAGTGTTTTAAATATTTACAAAGATTTCAGAAAGATTCCAACTATTTTTTAGAGATTTCACAAAGACTGGAAATTTTTAGTAAATATTTAGGATAGATTTACAATTTTTCAAAAAAGTTTCAATAATTTCTCAAAGATTTTCATAATTTTAAAAATATTAACAAACATGTTTGAAAAAAAAATATTTACAAAGGTTTCAGAAAGATTCAAATGATTTTTCAAAGATTTCGCAAAGGCCTCAATGATTTTTTTCGGAATTTAATTAATTCGCAAATACTGCCAAACATATTTTTCAAATATTTCAAAGATTTTAGAAAGGTTCCACTGATTTTTTAAAGATTTGAAACATTTCGGATAGATTTAAAAGATTTTACAAATGTTTCAATATTTTCCAACGGATTTATATAATTTCACAAATATTACAATTATATCTTTTAAAGATTTTAAAGATTTCAAGGATTTAAGAGAGGTTTCAATGATCTTTCAAAGACTTGAAAATGTTTTGACAAAGATTTAAAATATTTTGCAAAGATTTCGGAGGCTTTTAAAAGATTTCACAAATATTACGAAACATAATTTAAAAATATTTTTAAGATTTGCAAAGATTTCGAAAGATTTAAATAATTTATCAAAGTCTTTAATCATTTCACAAATATTAATAAATATATTTAAAAAATGTTTAAAACATTTACGTAGATTTCAAAAAGATTCCAATGATTTTTTCGAGAATTTTCAAAGACTTTAATTATTTCACAAATATTAATAAATATATTGAAAAAGTGTTTAAAACATTTACATAGATTTCAAAAAGATTCCAATGATTTTTTAAAGATTTCACAAAAGTATCAGTGATTTTCTACGGATTTCAATTAATTTAGAAATACTGCCAAATCTATTTTTCAATTATTTCAAAAACTTTCAAAGATTTCAAGAAGATTCCAATGATTTTTTCAAGATTTCACAAAGATTTGAAATATTTCACGACGTTGAGGTTTGCCACAGATATGGATTTCAAAGTTGTGTAATTAATATAAAAAAAACTAAGAGTCACATCGAAAAAGTAAAAACACCAGTTAATTGGTCTCGGAAAAATCTCGATGTGCATTTTTTGTTTTTTTGTTTAAACAATTTATTAAACAATTACGCTATTTGTTATTTTTCTGCAATTGTTATAAACAAAGCATGCATCGGATCGAGAAACAAAGTGCACCAATGCATTCCTCTCTAAAAAATCTAGATGTGCATTTTTTTGTTTTTTCGTAAACCCATTTTTTAAACAATTAGAGCATTTGTTGTTCAGCGCTGTGTTGCTCCGTGCCCGTAGATGGAATGCATTGGTGCACTTTGTTTTTCGATCCGATGCATACTTTGTTTATAACAATTGCAGAAAAATAACGAATAGCGTAATTGTTTAAAAAATTGTTTAAACAAAAAAACAAAAAATGCACATCGAGATTTTTCCGAGACGAATTAAGAGGTGTTTTTACTTTTTCGATGTGACTCTTAGTTTTTTTTTATATTAATTACACAACTTTGAAATCCATATCTACAGGCACGGAACAACACAGCGCTGAACAACAAATGCTCTAATTGTTCAAAAAATGCGTTGACGAAAAAACAAAAAAATGCACATCCAGATTTAATTTCAATTTAGTTTCAATATTTTCCCACGGATTTCAATAATTTCACAAATGCTATAAATATATTTTTTTAATATTTTAAAGATTTCAATGATTTTTTAAAAATTTGAAAATAATTTGAAATTTTTTGCAAAGATTTCGGAGGGTTTTAAAAGATTTCACAAATATTACCAAATACATTTTTTTTTAATTTTTTAAAGATTTTCAAGGATTTTAGAAAGATTTGAATGATTTTTCGGAGATTTTAATGATTTTACAAATATTACTTAATATATTGAAACAGAGTTTTTGAAATATTTACAAATATTTTACAAAGATTCCAATGATTTTTTAGAGATTTCAGAAAGACCGGAAGTGTTCAGTAAATATTTCGGATAGTTTTAAAAGGTTTCACAAAAGTTTTAATGATTTTTTGAATATTTTAATAATTAAAATAATATTACCAAATATATTTGAAAAAAATACTTTAAATATTTACAAAGGTTTCAGAAAGATTCCAATAATTTTAAAAAGATTTCACGAAGATTCGAAATATTTTGCAAACGATTCAGATATATTTGATACAATTTCACAAAGGTTTTAATGATTTCGCAATGATTCCATAAATATTCTCAAATATATTACAAAATTATTTTTAATGTTTAACAAGAATTCAAAAAGATTTTTTAAAGATTTCAAATATTTCGCAAAGATTTTGGATAGCTTAAAAAGATTTCGCAAAGTTTTCAATGATTTACCAAATATTTTAATATTACTATAAACATTAACAAATAGATTAAAAATAATATTTTTAATATTTAGAAAGATTTCTGAACGGTTCCAATAATTTTTCGAAAATTTCGCAAAGATATGAAATATTCAGCAAAGATTTCGCATGGATTTCAAAAACTTCACAAAAACTTCAATGATTTTGCAAAGATTTTATAATTTTACAAATATAACAAAATATGTTTAAAAATATTTTCGAAGATTCCAGAAAGATTTAAATCATTTTCCAAAGATTTCACACGAATTGAAAGCTTTTCAAATATATTTTAAAAAATTGAACAATTTCCCAAATATTTCAATAAAATGCAAATAATTTTCTTTACTTTTCTGCGCGAAAAAAGTGGCTTAACCGTCTTTTGGTAGTTTTCCAATTATTCCCGATTTTTTTTTCAATTTCAACAAACAATTTAATTTAAATTTCTAAAAACTAATAATTTTTCTATGTCAATCTATTTGTTGAAGATTAATTTTTTAACTGAAAGTCTAATTATTCAATTAAGGGTTGAGAATTAAGCGTTTTTTGTTTAAAATTTATATTTTATGGGTGAAAACTTCACTGTTTTGTAAAAAATTAGTGTTTCGGACTGGAAAATTGAACTGTTTCGTGGAATATTTTTCTTTCTGAGTTGCAAGTTTTATTATTTTGGTAGAGAATTCCACTATTTGGATGAAAATAAACTTTTCGGTTAAAATATCACATTTTCTAACTGAAAATTAAAGCCAAGTATTTAATTTTTTACCTAAGAAAACGAATGTTTAATAAAATACATGAATTATTAACCAAATATTTGAATTTTCAAGAAAAAAAATCTATCCAAAAATAAGATACCTAAATTTTTAGTTGAAAAACTATAATTCTTAAACAAATATTTAAATTTTCATCCAAAGAATGAATTTTAAACAATAGATTACAGCTACTAACCAAGTAGTTAAATTTTAAATTAAAGAATTGTATTTTCTACGGAAAAAACATAAATTTTTAACCAAAAGTGGAAAATTCAAATTATCATTTTAAAAAACTACTGTTTGAACAAAAACAAATTTGGCACAAAATAGTAAAGTTTTTAACAAACGAGTTGAATTCTTAATCATTAATGACAAATTTTCAACTAAAAAAAAAAATTTTTTTTAACAAAGAATTTTAAATAAAAATGGAAACTTCAAGTTTTAACCAAGAACTTAAATTTTTCAATAAATAAAGATGCCCGAAGAAAATTTAAATATTTGACATTTAACCAAGAAATTATATTGATTTTAAATTAAGAACGAAAAATTCGGAAAATTAAAATAAAATTAAAAAATTTCAACAATTAGAAATTCAAGCTTAACCCGATTAATATAAATTTTTTGCAAAATGTTGATCTATTGGGATGGAATTGTATTTCTTAAAAAAATTGTGAAATTTTTGCCAAAAAAAGATTTTTCAGCCAAAACCGAAAAAAAATTCTCTACAAATTTTTAATATTCCAGCTAAAAACGCTCATTATTTTCAAAGCAGTTGAATTTTCAACCCGCCAATTTAAATATTTATTAAAAATCTTCATTTCTAATTCCTGCAAATCATAATTTTCTAAAAACTCGGGGAAAAAAGTTGTTAGAAATTACATTTGTTAACAAAATTGTTTAAAAGTTTTTTAGTTTAGGTTAAAAAGATATTTTTTAAGGTCTAAAAAAAACTATAGTTTGCTTATCTTGTTCAAATTGAAGCATTTTATAGACTATACTTAATTTTTGTTTACTAAAAAATATATAATTATTAAAAAAATTATACTTCTACTCCCTGTCTGAAAATTTAGACTTAAACAAAAGGTTTTTTTATTTATTATGATTTCTTATAAGCATTCAACAAAAAACAATTTCATAGAGTCCCAAAAAATCCCAGAAGTGAAATATTAATAATAAAATATTATGATAAAATATATTTATATATCTTGTTTAAACAAGTTATTATTGTTTTTAGCAATTTTCTCTTGGAATAAAGTTAGAAAATCGCGGCTATTTTTCCACAAATTTTCCTCTATAAACATGACTGATAAAATAATTCATTATAATAGTTAATAATATTCTATTAAAATACTGCTAGAAAATTGCCGTTTTTCAAAAATTTTCCAATTTGTGTCCAATTCCTAATTAGAGCGAGGTGAATAATTAATTAAAGTTAACAAAATTAATTGTTTTAAAATTTTATTATCATTGTTAATAATATTTAATTTGAATAATGCTAGGAAATCGCAGTTTTTTGTGTCAAATTTTCAACTATTTATATATTTTTTACTTGGGGTAAGTTATTAATAAAATCAGTTTATCAATTAAAATAATTTAGAAAAAAATTATTATTATTTATAACTATCTTCTTTTTTATTAATGCCAGATAGTTGCGGTGTCTTTTGAGATTTTTAATTTTTACCCACTTTTTACTCAGTAATGTGACTACTAATACAATTTAACAAACGCGATTATTTAAATAATTGATTATTGTGTATAACTAAAATTATTTAGAGTAATTCCGGGAAGTTACTTTTTTTCTTCAATTTTGAGTTTTTCTTTGACCTTTTATTTATAACCAATAATAAGTGATTTTAACAACAAATTTATTTCAAAGCGTAGAACTAAATATTTGTATATCAGACCCCCCCACTCCGATTTTCATGGAGATTCCTTGGGGAATCCCTGGGATCATTATAGAAAATTTTTTAAGAATATTTCAAATATCTCTTTTATTTCAGATAAATATATTTACAAAAAAGAAAAGATTGTTTAAAATATTATTTTTTTAAATTTTTATTCATTATTTGCTAATAATTAAAATAAATGCAAAGCAAAACAATTAATTTGAGAAAAATCCGCAACTCTTTAGCATTTATCTGAAAGAAAATAGTTATAAAAAATAGTAAATTGATTTAACAACTTTTTTTTAACTTGCATTCATTATTAAAATACTAAGGAAAGAACGGACAAAAATAAAAATCTGCAGAAAAAACCGTAAATACCTCGCATTATTATAGAAGAAAATAGTTATAAACAATTAAATTTGTTTAAGCAATTAGATTTGTCAGAAATTATTAATCACTGCTTTACTACAAGTACAAACTGGACTAAAAATTGAGAGTTTCAGAAAAAAAACTTCAATTTCTAGCTTTATTTAAAAAAATATTATTTCAACAATAATAATTAATTGTTTAAATATTTATGTTTGGCGACTTCAATTAATTATTACTTCAGTTCAAGTACAAACTGGACAAAAACTGCAAAATTAAAAAAAAACGCGTATTTCTTTCTCTGATAGAAGAAAAAATTGCAAAAACAAAAATAGATTGTTTAAATAATTTACGTGAATCTTAAGTTTGCAGTATAAATTAGCAATTTATATATAAGCAACAATTTTTATAAAAAAACAGCAAAAAATGCTAATTAGCACCAAAAACTCCCAAAACCCCATTTTTACACTTATGGGGTTTTTTGGGACCCTATTAAAAAGACATATGGGGGTGAGGTTTAAAAATTGATATCTTAATTGGAATTTAAATATAGCAACAAATTGATTTATTTTTGTCTTGATTTGAACAAATATTTGCGCTTTATGCATGAAAATTCGGGGAAAAAATTTTAGTTGTTTTTGGACCACCATAATGCCCGGATAAGAAAATTATCATAATATTTGTAACAATAGGGAAATTTTTTTAAATTCTTAAAATTAAAATTATTTTACCTTATTCCGATATACAGTAATGACTTCTTTCCGATAACAACGCTTTATTTGTCTTTCGAAACAAGTTTAGTGGAATGACGAAGATTTATTTCTATTTCTAAATTATCATTATGTGCTTGCCCTGCAAAGTAAATCGTTTTAACAATAAGCGTTCTTGAACTACAATACACGTGACTTTGAAAAAATTTAAGTTTGCTGTTAACGCGTTCAAAATTTCAATCATGAATTTTTAAAATTATTTATTTTATTTTGTTTATTTATTTGCTTCTTATTTCATTTTGTTTAAATCGACAGTCCGGGTTTTACCCGGTCTGAAATTCCAGAACCCAAATTTCAGGACCACTTTTAGTTATTTTTTTTTGTTGAAAGATAGCAAATAAATTGAAAAAAAAGTGTGTCAAGAAAATCTCGAAAGCATTCTTGACGCTTTTCCTCAATGTCGATTGGGCAATTTGAAAAAGTGAAGGAAGGAATGTTGAAAATTTCACAAACATAATTAAAAATTGGATTTCATTGAAGAGTAGTGGAAAAGTATGTCACACTTGTGCATATAATAGAATTAACCAAATTTTAAGATTTATTGATTTTACAATTTAAAAAAAAAAATTTACAATCACATTTTCTGTGAAAATAATTAATTCGCAGCGCAGAAAAACGGAATTTTCAAAAAAATAGTTGAATTTTTTAAGATAATGATAGATTTTTGATTAAAAAAATGAAGGATGACTGCAAAATCCTGAAAATAAAATTTCCGAATAATACTACAAATTTTAATAATAAAACTCCCGAATAATATAGTTTTTGAATTGGGAAATTCCCCAAATAATAAAATTCGCGCACAGTTTCTAATATTACCAAATTGAAAAATTTCCTTATAATGAAATTCGCGAAAAATAAAATTTCTGAATAAAAAAATTCCCTAATTAAAACATTCCAAAATAATAAAATTCCCAAATTAAGTAATTTCCAAATAATACAATTTTCGTACAGTTTATATTATTACCAAATTGGAAAATTTCCAAATAATGAAATTCACCATTAATAAAATTCTCAAATAATTAAATTCCTTAATTGAAAAATGCTCAAATAATAAAATTCCCGTATGATAAGATTTCAGAATAATAAAATTTTCGAATTTAAAAATTACCATATAATAAAATTCCCTTACAATTTATTATATTACCAAATTAATAAATTTCCAGATAATCAAATTTTAAAAAAATAAAATTCCTGAATTATAAAATTCCCTAATAGGAAAATTTCCCAATAATGAAAATTCCTGAATATTAATATTCTCGAATTGAAAAACTTCCAAATAATAAGATTCCGTACAAATTATAATACTACCAAATTTGAACGTTTTCGACTAACGAAATTTTTGAATGACAAATTTTCTGGATGTTTATATTCTCGAGTTAAACAAATTTTCAAATAATCAAATTCCTGAATTAAACAATTCTCAAATATAATACAATTTTCGTGAATTTAATAATATTACCTAACTGAAAAATTAGCGAACAATAAAATTCCCGAATGATGAAACTTCAGAATAATAAAACTTCCCAACTGGAAAATTTCCAAATAATAAAGTTTCCAAATAATAAAATTCCGTACACTTTATAACATAAAAAAATATTTAAATTCCCAAATAATAAAATTGTCAAATAACCAAATTGCAAAAGTTTCCGAATAATTAATTTTCCGAATAATAAAATTCCCAATACTGAAAAACTGGCGGATTGGAGAATTCCTATATAATTAAATTTCCGAATAACACAATTTTTGAATTACAAAATTCCCGAATTGGAAAATTCCTGATTAATAAAATTCCCAAATAAAGAAATTCCCAAATAATAAAATACTTAAGTTAAGAAATTAAAAAAAGATTTCCTTGCATTTCATAATATTACAGAATTGGAAAATTTTCGAATAAGAAAATTCCTGATTAATAAAACTTCCTAATAATGAAATTCCCGATACTGTAACATTCGCTGTTTGGAAAATTATCGAATAATAAAAATTTGCGAATTATAAAATTCTTCAATTATAAAATTTCCACATAAAAAAATTCTCGTACACTTTATAATATAACCTAATTGGAAAATATCCGAATAATGGAAATAATTTATAATAAAATTCTTAAATAATAAAATTTCCAAATATGCAAAATCCCCAATGATAAATATTCCCGAGTGATAAAATTCCCAAATAATAAAATTGCTGAATTGAGAAAGTCCTTAATAATACAATTTCCGTACATTTTATAATATCACTGAATTGGAAAGTTTTCGAACAATAAAATTCCGAATAATAAAATTCTTGAATGATACAATTTCAGAATAATAAAATTTTTGAATTGGAAAATTTCCAAATAATAACATTCCATACAGTTTATAATATTACGAAATAGGAAAATTATCGTATAATAAAATATCCGAAAAAATATCCCGAATGACGAAATTTCAGAATGATAAAATTTTCGAGTAAAAAAATTCCCGGACGGGAAAATTCCCAAATAATAAAATTCCCGAACGATGTCTGAAATTTCAGAATAATTAAATTTATAGACAATAAAATTCCCTAATAATAAAATTCCTGAATTGAGAAGTTACCAAATAATACAATTTCCGTACAATTTATAATATTACCGATTTGGAAAATTTTCTGACAATGAAATTCCAGACTAATAAAATTCTTGAATGATACAATTTTCGAATTATAAAATTCCCGAACTAGAAAATTGCCAAATAATAAAACTCCGTACAGTTTATATTATTAATAAAAAGGAAAACTTTCGTATAATGAAATATCCAAATAAAAAAATTCCCGAATGATAAAATTTAAATATAATAAAATTCCCTGATTAGCAAATTCCCAAATAATAAAATTCCGTACAGTTTATAATATTACCAAATTTGGAAATTTTTCAAATAGTGAAATCCCCGAATAATGATATTTTCGAATCATAAAATTCCCGAATTGAAAAATTCCAGAATAATAAAATTCCCGAATTGGAATATTCCCCAATCACAAAATTCCTATACAGTTGATATTATTGTCGAATCCTTAAATTCCCGAAAAATAAAATTTCCTACCGAAAGCTCCCGAATTAAAAAATTGCCAAATAGAAACAATCATATTTTTTTAATTTGTAAAATTAAATTATTACAATAGATATTGTATTGCTGTTAAATTGTTTTAAATTATAAAATTGTTTATATTCAATAATTTTATAATTTGGCAATTATCTCTCGCGAATTTTATTATCTTGGAATTTTCAAATACGGAATATTTAAACTGTTCGGGAACTTTATTATTGAAAATTATTAAAGAAATTTTATATTTTTATATTTAAATATTATTAAAAATTAAAAATGATTTAGGATTTTTGAAAAATTCCAACAAATTGTAAACATTATTTCAAAGGCCTTAAAATATTTCATAGAATTTTCAAAGGTTCAAGGCAATTTTTAATCAATTTTAATAAATTGAAGGGATTTCAAACGATTTAAATATTTGAGAAGATTTTGAAAAATTCCCAAATTTTTCAATTAATTTCTATGAATTAAAAGGATTTCAGAGGTTTTTG
Organism: Belonocnema kinseyi; assembly: GCF_010883055.1. Taxonomy (NCBI): domain Eukaryota; kingdom Metazoa; phylum Arthropoda; class Insecta; order Hymenoptera; family Cynipidae; genus Belonocnema; species Belonocnema kinseyi. The sequence continues at coordinate 13,077,315 of NC_046663.1, read as the reverse complement.
AATAATTTAGAGGTTTTTCAAAGATTTAAACAAATTTTTTATATATTTCAATTAATTGAAAGAAATTCAAAGGATTTCAAATATCGTATGGTCTTTTAAAAAATCCCAAAGAATTTTCAATTGACTCCAATAACTTGAAAAAAGAATTTCAAAGGATTTGAAATACTTTACAAAATTTTCAACTTTTCAAAGCTATTTTTCGATAATTTTAATAATTTCAAGGGTTTTAAAACAATTTAAATAGTTTAGGAGATTTCCAAAGATTTTAAAGAAATTTGAGTGAATTTCCATCAATTGAAAGGATTTAAGAAGATTTTTTTTTTTTATAGGATTTGATAAATTACAATAACTTGAAGGGATTTCTAAGAACATAAAATAATTTAGAGGTTTTTCGAAGATTCCGAAGATTTTTGATAGATTTTCATAAATTTAAAGGATTTCAAAACATTGAAAATATTTTAGGGTATTAAAAAAAATCCCAAGAAGTTTCAATAGACTTTAATAAATTTAGAAAGGATTTCGAAAGGTTTGAAGAATTTTACAAGATTCAAAATATTTAACGTTTTTTTTGGGATTCCAACGATTTGTTAATACATATTTTTCATTGGAAGAAATTTCAAAGAATTTTAAATAATTTAGAGGATTTTTGGAAAATCCACATAAATTATAAAATGTATTTCAAAGGCCATAAAATATTTTACAGAATTTCCAAAGATTCAAGGCAATTTTAAATCAATTTCAATAAATTGAGGGGATTTCAAAGGATTGAAATATTTTAGATTTTCAAAATTTTTAAATAGATTTCTATAAATTGAAAGGATTTCAAATGTATTTATATAATTTAGAGGTTTTTAAAAGAATTTTTTTTGCAGATTTCAATTAATTTTCAATAGACTCCAATAAATTAAAAAAAGAATATCAAAGGATTTAAAATACATCACGAAATTTGTAAAGATTCAAAACTATTTTTCAATCATTTTAATAATTTTAAGTGGTTCAAAAGGATTTAAATATTTCAGGAGATTTTGAAAGATTTAAAAATATTTTGAATAGATTTCCATTAATTGAAAGGATTTGAAAAGATTTTTTCTTTTTTAGGAAATTTTAAAGGATTTTAAATATTTTCTTGTATTTTGTTAATTTCCAAAGAATTTTCAACAAAAGATTCGAATAAATTGAAAAAAGTTTTCTAAGAGTTTGAAATATTTTACAGAATTTCCAAAGATTTAAATAAATTTTTAATAAATTTCAATAAATTGAAGGTATTTCAAAAGATTTGAGGAATTTGACAGAATTTACAATATTTTAGGAAATTTTTGAGGATTTAAAATTATTTTTTAAGATTTCTATAATTTGAAGTAATTTCAAAGGATTCAAAATATATTTTTAACTATTTTATAGATTCAAAGGAATTTTCAATTCATTTTAATTAATTGAGGTGATTTCAAAGCACTTGAAATATCTTATGCTATTTTTAAAAATTGCCAAGAATTTTGAAAAGATAATTAGAATAACAGAAAATTTATAAGTAGAATTTTAGTATGCCTCTCGTCGAATATTAAATTTTTCAAACTTGTTCCCATTTTTACACGCGAGACAAAAATTTGAAAAATAAAGACCTAGAAAATAGAGAAATTTTTGACAGCTGAGATCCACAATTTTCCTCGCTCTGCTCTACTTATTTTGAAAGATCAATAAATCGTTGCCATCAGAAGTCGGGCCAAAAACTAGTATATATAGCACATGTTTTTCGAGTCACTGATTATACGAACATTTTGAAAAATAAATTTCAGTATTCTTATCATTGTCAATTTAAAAGAATGAACATTTTTACTGAGATTCTACTTTTCACTTTCGTGGGATTCATTAATATTAAAGGCAAGTACAGCACAATAGTATAATTAATTTTTATAAAAATTTTACATTTATTTGTTTAAACATGTTTTTTTTTTAAAGCTTCCAATTTGCATTTTTTGCTTCGACACTGTCTAAATATTTAAATTCTCATGAGTTCTAGAGTGTTCCAAATTTTGATTTTATTTTTCATTCACCCCCCCCCCCAATTTATTTGAATACGCAAGAAAATAAAAGGATTTTTTATATGAAAAATATTTAGGCAATTCTTAAATATTCTTTGAAAAATTACTTTCAGGATTCGTGAACTGTTTTATTAATTTTAGAAAATAATAACTTTTCTTGATGTAAACGGTAACAATTTCCAAATAAATAATTTTTTTTAAATTTTTGCCAAATATTTTTGAACAAAAAATATTATCGTTAAAATTTATCAAGTGTATTATTTACCTCAAAATATAATAACTTTTCTGGATTTCGAGACGAAAAAAATTATATAAGCATTTAATAATTCTTTAAAGCATTCTAAGTTTGTTATGAAATGCTTTAAATCTTTTACTTATTGAATAAAAATAACTAATTGAAATTTTTTAATTGTTGTCTTTACCATGAATTTTACATTAAACTGCAATTTTTCGTTATTTTTTTTACGTTTTTCAGGATCAATAAGAGGGTTGGGGGCAAGTGGCTTTAGGGTCAAAATTAAAAGTTATTAAGTGGAAATTATTCTTTAAATATTTCTCAAGAGGCGACGAAATTTTAATTAACACAATGTTTATCGATCATCGAAAACTGAAAGTCGAATTTTTGCAGTTATAAATTTCGACCAGGCCATTGTGAACTTTTTTGAAAAAAAAAAATATTTATGGGTAAATACAATGTCAATATTAGAAAAATTGAGTTGAAATTTAACAATTTTTTCACAATTAACCATACATTTACTAAACAATTTATTAATGTTTTCAGCTATTTTTTTAAATGGAAATAGAAAGCTGTGGTTTTTAGAATTTTTCAACCTATTTACAACTTTCTAGACAAACAAACAAAAATTAATTAAATTTACTGAAACAATTGTTTAAATAATTTATTATTATTTCTAATAATATTCTCGTAGATGAATGCTAAAAAGTTGCAGTTTGTTGTGAAATTTTTCACTCTTTGCTTACTATTTAATTAGAGTCAATTTAATAATTATCCAAAGTTAACAAAAATAATTTTTTAAACAATTTATGATTATTTTTATTAATCATCTCTTTGAATGATACTAAAATGTTACAGTTTTTTCTGAAATATTCAACTTTTTGTCCACTTTTCATCTAGATTGAGGTAATCATTATTTCAAGTAAAAAACAATAATTGTAAAAACAATTTATTATTATTTTTAACAATCCCTTTGTATAAATATATCTTTAAATAATGCAATAAACTTGCGATATTCTCTGAAAATTTTCAATTTTTGTCTATTCTTCATTTAGAATATGGTAATAAATAATACAATTTAATAAATATAATTGTTATAATAAATTCTGATTGTTTATAACTATCTCCTTTTGTGGTAATGCTGGATACTTAGATTTTTTCTAAATTTCTAAACTTTTCTTTACTTCTTTGGTTTTAAATAAATAATAAATAAACAAAAGAGAAGATAATTTTCTGAACAATCTTTTTCTTTTTGTGAATAAATTTTTCGGAAATAAAACAAAAATTTGAAATAGTCTTCTAATTTTATAAATGGATTAAATTAAATGTAAATTTTCATTGAAGAAGTTACTGCGATAAATTTGTTCGAATTAATATTAATATATTATATTTGTTCCTAATTAAAAAATTCCAAGAAGAACTGAAAATTTAAGAAAAATCGAAAACAATTATTTTGGTTAACCGAAATTTATTGTAACCACACTTTTATTGAAACGTGGTCAAAAAGTTAGAAATTTAAAAAAAACCGCAACTTCCTGTAATTATTCAAAGAGAATATTATTAAAAATAATAAATCATTATTTAAAAAATTACATTTGTTAACTAAAATTTATTATAACCAATCTCTTATGGAAAAGTGGACAAAAGTTATGAATTCCAGAAAAAAACGAAAGTTTAGTGAATTATTCCAAGAGAATATTATTTAAATAAGAATAAATTGTTTGAATAACTATGTTTGTTACCGGAAATTCATTCTTAAGACACTTTCATTAAGAAGTGGAAAAACAGATATAAATTTATGAAAAACCAGCAACTTTCTAATATTAATTATAATAATGATAATAAACAATTACATTTGTTAAATGATATAAATTATGAAAACACTCTTATTGAAAAAAGGACAAAGAGTTTAAAATTCAAGAAAAACCGCAACTTTAAAAAATTATTTGAAGAGAATATTATTAAAATAATAATACATTGTTTAAACAAATAATTTTGTTCTCTAACATTTATCCTAACCACATTCTTATTGAAAAATGGACAAAAAATTTAAAATATGAAAAAAACCGCAACTTTCTAACATTATTTAAAGAGAATATTATTAAAATAAAAATAATTTGATTAAATAATTATTTTTGTTAACTTAGATTATTATAACGACGCTCTTATTGATAAGTGGAAAAACGTTGAAATTCCTTGAAAAACCGCAACTATTAAACTTTATTTAAAGATAATATTATAAGCAATAATAATAAATTATTTCGACATTCCAATTCTTTTCTGAACTCAAATTATTTATTACTTTAATCTAATGAAAAAGGGGACAAAATGTTCAAAATTAAAAAAAAAACACCAACTTTCTATCATTATTCAAAGAAAACTTTATTAAAAATCATAATACATTATTTCAAAAATTTTATTTCTTAAATTAAATTCACTATAAACGCTCTTATTTACTATAAAAATTCCATAAAAACCGAAACTTTCTTAATTATGACATATGATTAAACTTTTTATTCTCGTGATATTTTCTTATATGACAAGCTACTATTTATTTACGGCCTTATAAACAATATATTTTTTATAAATATAGTTAACAAAAAGAATTATTCAATTATTTTCTTTTTATTTTACTAATATTCTTTTGAATAATGTTAGAAAGTTGCGATTTTTCTCATATTTTTGAATTTTCGTCAACATTTTAATTAGAGTAAAGTTATAAATCATTTTAGTTAAGCAACACATTTAATTTTAGGAACAATTTGTTATTATTGCTAATAATATTGTCTTTGAATAATGTTAAGCAATTGCGGTTTTTTAGAAGTATTTAACGTTTTATCCACTTTTCAATCAGAGCGTGGTTATAATAAATTTAATTTAACGAACAAAATTGTTTAAATAATTTATTTTTATTTTCAATAATATACTATTTAATGAACGTTAGGAAGTTTCCGTTTTTCTTGAATTTATATCTTTTTGTCCACTATTCAATGAGAATGTAGTTAGAATAAATTTAAGTTAACGAAAATAATTATTTAAAAGATTTATTAAAAAAAAAATATTCTCTTTGAATAATTTCAAAAAGTTGAATTTCTGTAAAATGTTTAACCTTTTATACAATTTTCAATTAGAGTAAACTTCTAAATAATTTGACTTAACAAACAAATTTAATTGTTGAAACAATTTATTCATTGATAATAATATAATCTTCGACTAATGTTAAGAAATTGTGATTTTCAGACAATTTTAATGTTTCATCGACTTTTAAATAAGAAACACCATTTTTTTCTACATAAAATATGTTGTAAACAAGTATACTGATCATATTTTTCCTATCCAAAACTTTTTCTACACAAAATGTTTCATACACATAATTTAATACTGTTATATTTTTTCTACACCAAATTTTTTCTACGCTGAATATTTCCTACACAGAATTTATTTGTATAACAGTTTTATTTCTTTCTCATACAAATTATTTTTCTACGAAAAACATTTGCTACACGGAATTTAATACTGTAATATTTTTGCCACACAACAATTTTTTTACTCAAAACGTTATTCTCAGAATATTTGCTATATGTTGCTCCAACAAGATTAAAAAAAAACTATAATTATTAGATCATTTGTAGGAACTAATTTTTTAAAGAAATATTTTCTGTGTAGGAAATCTTTGTGTAGAAAATATTTTGCCTTGGAATGCAGTAAAACTATCAAAAAATTTTAATTTTGTGTACGAAATACTCTGTGCAGAAACAATGTTGTGTAGGACAAATCTGACTATCAAATTCTGTGTTGGAAACATTTTGTGTAGAAAAAGTTTATAAGAGGAAAAAAATAAAACTACCAAACAATATTAAATTCTGTGCGGAAAATATTTTGTTTAAAAAATATTTAGTAGAGGGAAAAAGTAAAACTACCAAACAATATTAAATTCTGTGTAGCAACTACTTTGTTGGAGGAAAAAAGTAAAACTGTCAAACAATATTAAATTATGTTTAGCAAATATTTTCTAGAGAAAATATTTTGTTGAGGAAAATAATAAAATTATCAAACAATATTAAATTCTGTGTATCAAATATTCAATTTAAAAAATATTTTGTCGAAGAAAAAAAGTAAAACTATCAACAAATTTTAAATTCTGCGTAGAAATTATTCTGTGTAGAAGCAATGTTGGTTTGGACAAATATAACAGTATTAAATTCTGTATCGGAAACATTTTGTGTAGAAAAAGTCTTGCCTAGGAAAAATATAACAGTATTATTTCTGTGTAGCAAATATTTCGTGGTGAAAAAAACAAAAATATCAAACAACAATAAATTCTGTGTAGCAAATTTTTTGTGGATGCAAAATGTAAAACTATAATAAAATACGGAATTCTGTGGAGGAAATATTCTGTGTAGAAAAAATGTTGTGTAGGACAAATATAACTGTATTAAATTCTGTGTAGCGAATATTTTTGGTAGAAAGTATTTTTTGAAGGACAAAAATAAAACTATTAAAGAATAATTATTTTGTGTAGCAAGTATTTTGTCTAAAAAATATTTGGTGGGTGAAAAAACTAAAACCATCAAACAATGTTAAATTTTGTTCAGGAGAAATATTCTGCGTATAAAAAATCTTTTGTAGGACAAATATAACAGTAATAAATTCGGTGTAGGAAACATTTTTGGTAGAAAAAGTTTTGTGTAGGAAAAATATAACAGCATTAAATTCTGTGTAGAAAACATTTAATGTAGAAAATTTTTTCTGTAGAAAATATTTTGTAAAAGAAAACAGTAACACTATCAAAAAAATTAAAATTCTATGTAGGAATTGTTCACTGTAGAAAAAATGTTGTGTAGGACAAATATAACAGTATCAAATTCTGTGTAGGAAACATTTTGTCTATAAACAGTTTTGTGAAGGAAAAATTTAACAGCATTACATTCTGTGTAGCAAATATTTTGTGGAGCACAAGAATAAAACTATTAAACAATATTAAATTCTGTGCGGAAAATATTTTGCGTAAAAAATACTTTGTGGGGAAAAAAGTAAAACTATCAAACAATATTAAATTTTGTTTAGGAGAAATATTCTGCGCAGAAAAAATCTTGTGTAGGACAAATATAACAGTAATAAATTCTGTGTAGGAAACATTTTTGGTAGAAAAAGTTTTGTGTAGAAAAAATATAACAGTATTAAATTATGTATTGGAAACATTTTGTGTAGGAAAAATGTAAAAGTATTAAATTCTGTGTAGCAAATATTTTGTGTAGAAAATATTTTTTGAAGGACAAAAATAAAACTATCAAACAATAATTAATTTTGTGTAGCAAGTATTTTGTGTAAAAAATATTTTGTGGAGGAAAAAAGTAAAACTATCAAAAAATATTAAATTCTGTTTAGCAAATATTTTCTAGAGAAAATATTTTATTGAGGAAAGAAATAAAACTATCAAGCAATATTAAATTCTGTGTAACAAATATTTTATGTAAAAAATATTTTGTTGAAGGAAAAAAGTAAAACTATCAACAAATTTTTAATTCTGCGTAGAAATTATTCTGTGTAGAAGCAATTTTGGTTTGGACAAATATAACTGTATTAAATTCTGTATCGAACACATTTTGTGTAGAAAAAAGTTTTGCGTAAGAAAAATATAACACTATTAGTTTCGCGTAGAAAATATTTCGTGGTGGAAAAAAAGAAAAATATCAAACAACAATAAATTCTGTGTAGCAAATATTTTGTGTAGGAAATATTTTGTGGAAGAAAAAAGTAAAACTATAAAAAATACTGAATTCTGTTTAGGAAATATTCTGTGTAGAAAAAATGTTGTGTAGGAAAAATATAACTATTAAATTCTGTGTAGGATTCATTTTGTGTAAAAAAAACTTTTGTGCAGAAAAAATATAACACTATTAAATTCTGTGTAGCAAATAATTTCTGTAGAAAATATTTTTTGTAGGACAAAAATAAAACTATCAAACAATAGTTAATTTTGTGTAGTAAGTATTTTATGTGAAAAATATTTTTTAGAGGAAAAAAGTAAAACTATCAAACAATATTAAATTCTGTGTAAGGGAAATATTCTGCGTAGAAAAAATCTTGTGTAGGATAAAAATAACAGTAATAATTTCTGTGTAGGAAACATTTTTGGTAGAAAAAGTTTTGTGTAGGAAAAATATAACAGTATTAAATTCTGTGTAGAAAATATTTTGTGTAGACAATATTTTGTGGGGGAAAAAAGTAAAACTATTAAAAATTTTTTATTCTGTGTAGGAAATATTGCGTAGAAAAATGTTGTGTAGGACCAATATAAAAGTAATAAACTATATGTAGGAAACATTTTGTGTAGGAAAAATATAACAGTATTAAATTCTGTGTTGCTAGTATTTGGTGTAGAAAATATTTTTTGGAGGATAAAAATAAAACAATCAAACAATATTAAATTCTGTCTGGGAAATAATCTGTGTAGAAAAATATTTTGTGTAAAAGAAATTTTGTGTAGGACAACTATAACACAATTAAATTCTGTGTAGGAAACATTTTATGTAGAAAAAGTTTTGTATAAGAAAAATATTAGCAGTATACTTGTGTAGAATATTTTTTGTGTAGAATAAAATTGTGTCAACACTTTTTTTTAAATTAGGTGCAGATGGCTCACCTACAATTGCAAATCAATTTCCTGTAGCACCAAGTCGCTTTCCTAATCCAGAAGAAATTGCTGATAAACATGTTTTTGTACAATTGAAGAGTGGTATTATAACCGTAGGAGTTCTCGAATTAAAATCAAGTGCACCCGCCTGGATCCTTCACGAGGGAAATGAGCCTGGATTCTATGAAGCTTTTATACGAATGAGAACGACAACAACTAATTTACTAACAAAACTCACGTCTAACAATCTAATTCCACTTAATGATATTCCAAAGTACGCTGAACTCAGATATGAAAATAAACATTATCGGGCTTCCAGTTTCATAGAAATCGACAAACCCCAGAATTATCAGCAATGGTTAAAATTACGTTGCTCGTATTTAAACTGCATTTATGTAACATTGCCAAATGGCATTGTCTTTGAAACATCGATACAATGATAATAAAAGAAAGAAAAAATATTAAAAATAAAACTTCAAGTTACTAGATAAACTGGGGTGGGAAATAATGCAGGTATAATCAGGCAGGATAATCGTCAGCTAATTACTTCAAGTTGAGGTAAACTTTCACCGCGGAAACTTTGCCTCGATTTTGAGAAGACACCTTTAGTTTACCCTGTTTGGACACTTAACTGCTCAATTTTGTCACCAAAGTTTTTCTGTGGTGTGAAACTGTAACATGAACATTCTAATTCTCCGTTGTTTCATTTTTTTACAAATTAAATCAACGCCGAATTTGCTTAGTTTTAAGGATTCGTTTTAAAAATTAGGTTTTAAAGAATTATTTCAAAAATTAGAAAGCGAACATGCCAAATGACGGCTCCGAACTTCTCATTTGTGGAAGTATTTTTAAAATATTCAACTTTTATAAATTTGATTAATGTGTGAACATTTTGAGGTTATGTGTGTTACGCTTCTCCCCAGATTTACTTCCAAAATAAATAATATTTTTGTTGAAAAACTTGGGACAAGCAAAAGACCATAGTAACTAATGTCACGGAACTAACTTTGTTAGTCAACAATTAAAAAAAGTTGATTTCATCAATAATTTCTGAATAGCTACTGACCACATTGGTGCGACAGAGACCTACATTATCGGAATTGCAGAGAGTTGAAAAACGATCCTAACTTTAAAATAGTGAACATGCATACTATTTTTATTTAGCATAATAATTTTTAATTAACAATTTCATTTGTTTAAATTATTAATTCAATTAATAATTTTATTATCTCTCAAAAAAAGAGTTCGGGGATATCCGTTATATTATTTTATAGCACCTCCGAATTCAGTTTATAACAATTTTAATTTGTTTGGATATAAATCCAGGGAAACGGAACCCGATTTACCACACGCAGAAGTATCAGATGCCATTAAGGCCATGCGACGAGTGGGTCACGTGACCAGATTCCTACCTTACCGTCACTTTTTTTATTTCCCAACTTATTATTATTATTATAAACTTTACATAGATTTGAATATTTAGAACAGTAAATAAGAAGCACTGAGAAAGGTGGGTCTGGTCCTAAATTTTAGTAATTATGAAAAAATAAAAAATAAATTACACAGGCCGACAAAATTTGACAAAGTTCCGGAACCAGAGACCAGACCTAGTATACCCGAAGGTTTTTGCTGCGCTGAATCCGAATCCGACCTCAG